>NW_028232201.1:0-102073 GCF_054491065.1 Syngnathus leptorhynchus | reverse complement strand
TTCATGTATAATGATCAACTCGATACTCCCTAGCCCCCAACAGCCTTTTTTTTCATAACACTTTAACCAGAGTGACGGGAGAGCGGCATTTCAGAAAACGTGCTTATCTCGGCGAGAAAAAGCGATTTCGGCAATAAAATTTAAAACGCGTGTAAAACATAAACCAAACGATGAAATTGGTTATTTCTTCATGTATAATGATCAACTCGATACTCCCTAGCCCCCAACAGCCTTTTTTTTCATAACACTTTAACCAGAGTGACGGGAGAGCGGCATTTCAGAAAACGTGCTTATCTCGGCGAGAAAAAGCGATTTCGGCAATAAAATTTAAAACGCGTGTAAAACATAAACCAAACGATGAAATTGGTTATTTCTTCATGTATAATGATCAACTCGATACTCCCTAGCCCCCAACAGCCTTTTTTTTCATAACACTTTAACCAGAGTGACGGGAGAGCGGCATTTCAGAAAACGTGCTTATCTCGGCGAGAAAAAGCGATTTCGGCAATAAAATTTAAAACGCGTGTAAAACATAAACCAAACGATGAAATTGGTTATTTCTTCATGTATAATGATCAACTCGATACTCCCTAGCCCCCAACAGCCTTTTTTTTCATAACACTTTAACCAGAGTGACGGGAGAGCGGCATTTCAGAAAACGTGCTTATCTCGGCGAGAAAAAGCGATTTCGGCAATAAAATTTAAAACGCGTGTAAAACATAAACCAAACGATGAAATTGGTTATTTCTTCATGTATAATGATCAACTCGATACTCCCTAGCCCCCAACAGCCTTTTTTTTCATAACACTTTAACCAGAGTGACGGGAGAGCGGCATTTCAGAAAACGTGCTTATCTCGGCGAGAAAAAGCGATTTCGGCAATAAAATTTAAAACGCGTGTAAAACATAAACCAAACGATGAAATTGGTTATTTCTTCATGTATAATGATCAACTCGATACTCCCTAGCCCCCAACAGCCTTTTTTTTCATAACACTTTAACCAGAGTGACGGGAGAGCGGCATTTCAGAAAACGTGCTTATCTCGGCGAGAAAAAGCGATTTCGGCAATAAAATTTAAAACGCGTGTAAAACATAAACCAAACGATGAAATTGGTTATTTCTTCATGTATAATGATCAACTCGATACTCCCTAGCCCCCAACAGCCTTTTTTTTCATAACACTTTAACCAGAGTGACGGGAGAGCGGCATTTCAGAAAACGTGCTTATCTCGGCGAGAAAAAGCGATTTCGGCAATAAAATTTAAAACGCGTGTAAAACATAAACCAAACGATGAAATTGGTTATTTCTTCATGTATAATGATCAACTCGATACTCCCTAGCCCCCAACAGCCTTTTTTTTCATAACACTTTAACCAGAGTGACGGGAGAGCGGCATTTCAGAAAACGTGCTTATCTCGGCGAGAAAAAGCGATTTCGGCAATAAAATTTAAAACGCGTGTAAAACATAAACCAAACGATGAAATTGGTTATTTCTTCATGTATAATGATCAACTCGATACTCCCTAGCCCCCAACAGCCTTTTTTTTCATAACACTTTAACCAGAGTGACGGGAGAGCGGCATTTCAGAAAACGTGCTTATCTCGGCGAGAAAAAGCGATTTCGGCAATAAAATTTAAAACGCGTGTAAAACATAAACCAAACGATGAAATTGGTTATTTCTTCATGTATAATGATCAACTCGATACTCCCTAGCCCCCAACAGCCTTTTTTTTCATAACACTTTAACCAGAGTGACGGGAGAGCGGCATTTCAGAAAACGTGCTTATCTCGGCGAGAAAAAGCGATTTCGGCAATAAAATTTAAAACGCGTGTAAAACATAAACCAAACGATGAAATTGGTTATTTCTTCATGTATAATGATCAACTCGATACTCCCTAGCCCCCAACAGCCTTTTTTTTCATAACACTTTAACCAGAGTGACGGGAGAGCGGCATTTCAGAAAACGTGCTTATCTCGGCGAGAAAAAGCGATTTCGGCAATAAAATTTAAAACGCGTGTAAAACATAAACCAAACGATGAAATTGGTTATTTCTTCATGTATAATGATCAACTCGATACTCCCTAGCCCCCAACAGCCTTTTTTTTCATAACACTTTAACCAGAGTGACGGGAGAGCGGCATTTCAGAAAACGTGCTTATCTCGGCGAGAAAAAGCGATTTCGGCAATAAAATTTAAAACGCGTGTAAAACATAAACCAAACGATGAAATTGGTTATTTCTTCATGTATAATGATCAACTCGATACTCCCTAGCCCCCAACAGCCTTTTTTTTCATAACACTTTAACCAGAGTGACGGGAGAGCGGCATTTCAGAAAACGTGCTTATCTCGGCGAGAAAAAGCGATTTCGGCAATAAAATTTAAAACGCGTGTAAAACATAAACCAAACGATGAAATTGGTTATTTCTTCATGTATAATGATCAACTCGATACTCCCTAGCCCCCAACAGCCTTTTTTTTCATAACACTTTAACCAGAGTGACGGGAGAGCGGCATTTCAGAAAACGTGCTTATCTCGGCGAGAAAAAGCGATTTCGGCAATAAAATTTAAAACGCGTGTAAAACATAAACCAAACGATGAAATTGGTTATTTCTTCATGTATAATGATCAACTCGATACTCCCTAGCCCCCAACAGCCTTTTTTTTCATAACACTTTAACCAGAGTGACGGGAGAGCGGCATTTCAGAAAACGTGCTTATCTCGGCGAGAAAAAGCGATTTCGGCAATAAAATTTAAAACGCGTGTAAAACATAAACCAAACGATGAAATTGGTTATTTCTTCATGTATAATGATCAACTCGATACTCCCTAGCCCCCAACAGCCTTTTTTTTCATAACACTTTAACCAGAGTGACGGGAGAGCGGCATTTCAGAAAACGTGCTTATCTCGGCGAGAAAAAGCGATTTCGGCAATAAAATTTAAAACGCGTGTAAAACATAAACCAAACGATGAAATTGGTTATTTCTTCATGTATAATGATCAACTCGATACTCCCTAGCCCCCAACAGCCTTTTTTTTCATAACACTTTAACCAGAGTGACGGGAGAGCGGCATTTCAGAAAACGTGCTTATCTCGGCGAGAAAAAGCGATTTCGGCAATAAAATTTAAAACGCGTGTAAAACATAAACCAAACGATGAAATTGGTTATTTCTTCATGTATAATGATCAACTCGATACTCCCTAGCCCCCAACAGCCTTTTTTTTCATAACACTTTAACCAGTGTGACGGGAGAGCGGCATTTCAGAAAACGTGCTTATCTCGGCGAGAAAAAGCGATTTCGGCAATAAAATTTAAAACGCGTGTAAAGCATAAACCAAACGATGAAATTGGTTATTTCTTCATGTATAATGATCAACTCGATACTCCCTAGCCCCCAACAGCCTTTTTTTTCATAACACTTTAACCAGAGTGACGGGAGAGCGGCATTTCAGAAAACGTGCTTATCTCGGCGAGAAAAAGCGATTTCGGCAATAAAATTTAAAACGCGTGTAAAACATAAACCAAACGATGAAATTGGTTATTTCTTCATGTATAATGATCAACTCGATACTCCCTAGCCCCAACAGCCTTTTTTTTCATAACACTTTAACCAGAGTGACGGGAGAGCGGCATTTCAGAAAACGTGCTTATCTCGGCGAGAAAAAGCGATTTCGGCAATAAAATTTAAAACGCGTGTAAAACATAAACCAAACGATGAAATTGGTTATTTCTTCATGTATAATGTTCAACTCGATACTCCCTAGCCCCCAACAGCCTTTTTTTTCATAACACTTTAACCAGAGTGACGGGAGAGCGGCATTTCAGAAAACGTGCTTATCTCGGCGAGAAAAAGCGATTTCGGCAATAAAATTTAAAACGCGTGTAAAACATAAACCAAACGATGAAATTGGTTATTTCTTCATGTATAATGATCAACTCGATACTCCCTAGCCCCCAACAGCCTTTTTTTTCATAACACTTTAACCAGAGTGACGGGAGAGCGGCATTTCAGAAAACGTGCTTATCTCGGCGAGAAAAAGCGATTTCGGCAATAAAATTTAAAACGCGTGTAAAACATAAACCAAACGATGAAATTGGTTATTTCTTCATGTTTAATGTTCAACTCGATACTCCCTAGCCCCCAACAGCCTTTTTTTTCATAACACTTTAACCAGAGTGACGGGAGAGCGGCATTTCAGAAAACGTGCTTATCTCGGCGAGAAAAAGCGATTTCGGCAATAAAATTTAAAACGCGTGTAAAACATAAACCAAACGATGAAATTGGTTATTTCTTCATGTATAATGATCAACTCGATACTCCCTAGCCCCCAACAGCCTTTTTTTTTTCATAACACTTTAACCAGAGTGACGGGAGAGCGGCATTTCAGAAAACGTGCTTATCTCGGCGAGAAAAAGCGATTTCGGCAATAAAATTTAAAACGCGTGTAAAACATAAACCAAACGATGAAATTGGTTATTTCTTCATGTATAATGATCAACTCGATACTCCCTAGCCCCCAACAGCCTTTTTTTTCATAACACTTTAACCAGAGTGACGGGAGAGCGGCATTTCAGAAAACGTGCTTATCTCGGCGAGAAAAAGCGATTTCGGCAATAAAATTTAAAACGCGTGTAAAACATAAACCAAACGATGAAATTGGTTATTTCTTCATGTATAATGATCAACTCGATACTCCCTAGCCCCCAACAGCCTTTTTTTTCATAACACTTTAACCAGAGTGACGGGAGAGCGGCATTTCAGAAAACGTGCTTATCTCGGCGAGAAAAAGCGATTTCGGCAATAAAATTTAAAACGCGTGTAAAACATAAACCAAACGATGAAATTGGTTATTTCTTCATGTATAATGATCAACTCGATACTCCCTAGCCCCCAACAGCCTTTTTTTTCATAACACTTTAACCAGAGTGACGGGAGAGCGGCATTTCAGAAAACGTGCTTATCTCGGCGAGAAAAAGCGATTTCGGCAATAAAATTTAAAACGCGTGTAAAACATAAACCAAACGATGAAATTGGTAATTTCTTCATGTATAATGATCAACTCGATACTCCCTAGCCCCCAACAGCCTTTTTTTTCATAACACTTTAACCAGAGTGACGGGAGAGCGGCATTTCAGAAAACGTGCTTATCTCGGCGAGAAAAAGCGATTTCGGCAATAAAATTTAAAACGCGTGTAAAACATAAACGAAACGATGAAATTGGTTATTTCTTCATGTATAATGATCAACTCGATACTCCCTAGCCCCCAACAGCCTTTTTTTTCATAACACTTTAACCAGAGTGACGGGAGAGCGGCATTTCAGAAAACGTGCTTATCTCGGCGAGAAAAAGCGATTTCGGCAATAAAATTTAAAACGCGTGTAAAACATAAACCAAACGATGAAATTGGTTATTTCTTCATGTATAATGATCAACTCGATACTCCCTAGCCCCCAACAGCCTTTTTTTTCATAACACTTTAACCAGAGTGACGGGAGAGCGGCATTTCAGAAAACGTGCTTATCTCGGCGAGAAAAAGCGATTTCGGCAATAAAATTTAAAACGCGTGTAAAACATAAACCAAACGATGAAATTGGTTATTTCTTCATGTATAATGATCAACTCGATACTCCCTAGCCCCCAACAGCCTTTTTTTTCATAACACTTTAACCAGAGTGACGGGAGAGCGGCATTTCAGAAAACGTGCTTATCTCGGCGAGAAAAAGCGATTTCGGCAATAAAATTTAAAACGCGTGTAAAACATAAACCAAACGATGAAATTGGTTATTTCTTCATGTATAATGATCAACTCGATACTCCCTAGCCCCCAACAGCCTTTTTTTTCATAACACTTTAACCAGAGTGACGGGAGAGCGGCATTTCAGAAAACGTGCTTATCTCGGCGAGAAAAAGCGATTTCGGCAATAAAATTTAAAACGCGTGTAAAACATAAACCAAACGATGAAATTGGTTATTTCTTCATGTATAATGATCAACTCGATACTCCCTAGCCCCCAACAGCCTTTTTTTTCATAACACTTTAACCAGAGTGACGGGAGAGCGGCATTTCAGAAAACGTGCTTATCTCGGCGAGAAAAAGCGATTTCGGCAATAAAATTTAAAACGCGTGTAAAACATAAACCAAACGATGAAATTGGTTATTTCTTCATGTATAATGATCAACTCGATACTCCCTAGCCCCCAACAGCCTTTTTTTTCATAACACTTTAACCAGAGTGACGGGAGAGCGGCATTTCAGAAAACGTGCTTATCTCGGCGAGAAAAAGCGATTTCGGCAATAAAATTTAAAACGCGTGTAAAAATTAAAACCAAATGATGAAATTGGTTATTTCTTCATGTATAATGATCAACTCGATACTCCCTAGCCCCCAACAGCCTTTTTTTTCATAACACTTTAACCAGAGTGACGGG
Source organism: Syngnathus leptorhynchus (assembly GCF_054491065.1). NCBI lineage: Eukaryota > Metazoa > Chordata > Actinopteri > Syngnathiformes > Syngnathidae > Syngnathus > Syngnathus leptorhynchus. The sequence continues at coordinate 95,634 of NW_028232201.1, read as the reverse complement.
AGAGCGGCATTTCAGAAAACGTGCTTATCTCGGCGAGAAAAAGCGATTTCGGCAATAAAATTTAAAACGCGTGTAAAACATAAACCAAACGATGAAATTGGTTATTTCTTCATGTATAATGATCAACTCGATACTCCCTAGCCCCCAACAGCCTTTTTTTTCATAACACTTTAACCAGAGTGACGGGAGAGCGGCATTTCAGAAAACGTGCTTATCTCGGCGAGAAAAAGCGATTTCGGCAATAAAATTTAAAACGCGTGTAAAACATAAACCAAACGATGAAATTGGTTATTTCTTTATGTATAAAGATCAACTCGATACTCCCTAGCCCCCAACAGCCTTTTTTTTCATAACACTTTAACCAGAGTGACGGGAGAGCGGCATTTCAGAAAACGTGCTTATCTCGGCGAGAAAAAGCGATTTCGGCAATAAAATTTAAAACGCGTGTAAAACATAAACCAAACGATGAAATTGGTTATTTCTTCATGTATAATGATCAACTCGATACTCCCTAGCCCCCAACAGCCTTTTTTTTCATAACACTTTAACCAGAGTGACGGGAGAGCGGCATTTCAGAAAACGTGCTTATCTCGGCGAGAAAAAGCGATTTCGGCAATAAAATTTAAAACGCGTGTAAAACATAAACCAAACGATGAAATTGGTTATTTCTTCATGTATAATGATCAACTCGATACTCCCTAGCCCCCAACAGCCTTTTTTTTCATAACACTTTAACCAGAGTGACGGGAGAGCGGCATTTCAGAAAACGTGCTTATCTCGGCGAGAAAAAGCGATTTCGGCAATAAAATTTAAAACGCGTGTAAAACATAAACCAAACGATGAAATTGGTTATTTCTTCATGTATAATGTTCAACTCGATACTCCCTAGCCCCCAACAGCCTTTTTTTTCATAACACTTTAACCAGAGTGACGGGAGAGCGGCATTTCAGAAAACGTGCTTATCTCGGCGAGAAAAAGCGATTTCGGCAATAAAATTTAAAACGCGTGTAAAACATAAACCAAACGATGAAATTGGTTATTTCTTCATGTATAATGATCAACTCGATACTCCCTAGCCCCCAACAGCCTTTTTTTTCATAACACTTTAACCAGAGTGACGGGAGAGCGGCATTTCAGAAAACGTGCTTATCTCGGCGAGAAAAAGCGATTTCGGCAATAAAATTTAAAACGCGTGTAAAACATAAACCAAACGATGAAATTGGTTATTTCTTCATGTATAATGATCAACTCGATACTCCCTAGCCCCCAACAGCCTTTTTTTTCATAACACTTTAACCAGAGTGACGGGAGAGCGGCATTTCAGAAAACGTGCTTATCTCGGCGAGAAAAAGCGATTTCGGCAATAAAATTTAAAACGCGTGTAAAACATAAACCAAACGATGAAATTGGTTATTTCTTCATGTATAATGATCAACTCGATACTCCCTAGCCCCCAACAGCCTTTTTTTTCATAACACTTTAACCAGAGTGACGGGAGAGCGGCATTTCAGAAAACGTGCTTATCTCGGCGAGAAAAATCGATTTCGGCAATAAAATTTAAAACGCGTGTAAAACATAAACCAAACGATGAAATTGGTTATTTCTTCATGTATAATGATCAACTCGATACTCCCTAGCCCCCAACAGCCTTTTTTTTCATAACACTTTAACCAGAGTGACGGGAGAGCGGCATTTCAGAAAACGTGCTTATCTCGGTGAGAAAAAGCGATTTCGGCAATAAAATTTAAAACGCGTGTAAAACATAAACCAAACGATGAAATTGGTTATTTCTTCATGTATAAAGATCAACTCGATACTCCCTAGCCCCCAACAGCCTTTTTTTTCATAACACTTTAACCAGAGTGACGGGAGAGCGGCATTTCAGAAAACGTGCTTATCTCGGCGAGAAAAAGCGATTTCGGCAATAAAATTTAAAACGCGTGTAAAACATAAACCAAACGATGAAATTGGTTATTTCTTCATGTATAATGATCAACTCGATACTCCCTAGCCCCCAACAGCCTTTTTTTTCATAACACTTTAACCAGTGTGACGGGAGAGCGGCATTTCAGAAAACGTGCTTATCTCGGCGAGAAAAAGCGATTTCGGCAATAAAATTAAAAACGCGTGTAAAGCATAAACCAAACGATGAAATTGGTTATTTCTTCATGTATAATGATCAACTCGATACTCCCTAGCCCCCAACAGCCTTTTTTTTCATAACACTTTAACCAGAGTGACGGGAGAGCGGCATTTCAGAAAACGTGCTTATCTCGGCGAGAAAAAGCGATTTCGGCAATAAAATTTAAAACGCGTGTAAAACATAAACCAAACGATGAAATTGGTTATTTCTTCATGTATAATGATCAACTCGATACTCCCTAGCCCCAACAGCCTTTTTTTTCATAACACTTTAACCAGAGTGACGGGAGAGCGGCATTTCAGAAAACGTGCTTATCTGGGCGAGAAAAAGCGATTTCGGCAATAAAATTTAAAACGCGTGTAAAACATAAACCAAACGATGAAATTGGTTATTTCTTCATGTATAATGTTTAACTCGATACTCCCTAGCCCCCAACAGCCTTTTTTTTCATAACACTTTAACCAGAGTGACGGGAGAGCGGCATTTCAGAAAACGTGCTTATCTCGGCGAGAAAAAGCGATTTCGGCAATAAAATTTAAAACGCGTGTAAAACATAAACCAAACGATGAAATTGGTTATTTCTTCATGTATAATGATCAACTCGATACTCCCTAGCCCCCAACAGCCTTTTTTTTCATAACACTTTAACCAGAGTGACGGGAGAGCGGCATTTCAGAAAACGTGCTTATCTCGGCGAGAAAAAGCGATTTCGGCAATAAAATTTAAAACGCGTGTAAAACATAAACCAAACGATGAAATTGGTTATTTCTTCATGTATAATGATCAACTCGATACTCCCTAGCCCCCAACAGCCTTTTTTTTCATAACACTTTAACCAGAGTGACGGGAGAGCGGCATTTCAGAAAACGTGCTTATCTCGGCGAGAAAAAGCGATTTCGGCAATAAAATTTAAAACGCGTGTAAAACATAAACCAAACGATGAAATTGGTTATTTCTTCATGTATAATGATCAACTCGCTACTCCCTAGCCCCCAACAGCCTTTTTTTTCATAACACTTTAACTAGAGTGACGGGAGAGCGGCATTTCAGAAAACGTGCTTATCTCGGCGAGAAAAAGCGATTTCGGCAGTACAATTTAAAACGCGTGTAAAACATAAACCAAACGATGAAATTGGTTATTTCTTCATGTATAATGATCAACTCGATACTCCCTAGCCCCCAACAGCCTTTTTTTTCCATAACACTTTAACCAGAGTGACGGGAGAGCGGCATTTCAGAAAACGTGCTTATCTCGGCGAGAAAAAGCGATTTCGGCAATAAAATTTAAAACGCGTGTAAAACATAAACCAAACGATGAAATTGGTTATTTCTTCATGCATAATGATCAACTCGATACTCCCTAGCCCCCAGCAGCCTTTTTTTTCATAACACTTTAACCAGAGTGACGGGAGAGCGGCATTTCAGAAAACGTGCTTATCTCGGCGAGAAAAAGCGATTTCGGCAATAAAATTTAAAACGCGTGTAAAACATAAACCAAACGATGAAATTGGTTATTTCTTCATGTATAATGATCAACTCGAGTCGAGCTCCAGGGAGAGAGGCTGATTTTTCGCTTTTTGAGGCCGACCGACGAACCGGCGCGGGGCGGACTCAAAAGCCCGCAGAGCCGTAGGCACTTAGAAAAGTTTCGCCTTTGGCTGTGAGCTCCAGGGGGAGAGGCTGGTTTTACGTTATTTTAGGCCGGCTGGAGAACCGGTGCGGGTCGGACGCACAATCCCCGCAGAGCCGTGGGCACTTAGAAAATTTTTGCCAAGTTGGCTCTGAGCGCCTGGTACCTAATATGGAAGTATAGAGGCCGACTTTCGGGCAAGATCACGCCGCGTTAGGCTTCCAGGACCCCGGCTAAGCAATTTTACCGGGCCGCCCGGTTCTTTTTTTGAACCAGCCCGGTTCTTTTTACACTTCCAGCTGGAGCTCAGCAGCGGCTTTTTGCGCAAGATCACGCCGGGTTAGGCTTCCAGGACCTCGGCTAAGCAATTCTACCGGGCCGCCCGGTTCTTTTTTTGAACCAGCCCGGTTCTTTTTACACTTCCAGCTGGAGCTCACGAGCGGCTTTTTGGACAAGATCACGCCGTGTTAGGCTTCCAGAGCCCCGGCTAAGCAATTTTACCGGCCCGCCCGGTTCTTTTTTTTAACCAGCCCGGTTCTTTTTACACTTCCAGCTGGAGCTCAGCAGCGGGTTTTTGGACAAGATCACGCCGTGTTAGGCTTCCAGAGCCCCGGCTAAGCAATTTTACAGGGTCGCCCGGTTCTTTTTTTTAACCAGCCCGGTTTTTTTTACACTTCCAGCTGGAGCTCAGCAGCAGCTTTATGCACAGTATCACGCCGGGTTAGGCTTCCAGAGCCCCGGCTAAGCAATTTTACCGGGCCGCCCGGTTCTTTTTTTTAACCAGCCCGGTTCTTTTTACACTTCCAGCTGGAGCTCAGCAGCGGCTTTTTGGAAAAGATCACGCCGTGTTAGGCTTCCAGAGCCCCGGCTAAGCAATTTTACCGGGTCGCCCGGTTCTTTTTTTTAACCAGCCCGGTTCTTTTTACACTTCCAGCTGGATTTCAGCAGCGGCTTTTTGGACAAGATCACGCCGTGTTAGGCTTCCAGAGCCCCGGCTAAGCAATTTTACCGGGTCGCCCGGTTCTTTTTTTAACCAGCCCGGTTCTTTTTACACTTCCAGCTGGAGCTCAGCATCGTGTAAAACATAAACCAAACGATGAAATTGGTTATTTCTTCATGTATAATGATCAACTCGATACTCCCTAGCCCCCAACAGCCTTTTTTTTCATAACACTTTAACCAGAGTGACGGGAGAGCGGCATTTCAGAAAACGTGCTTATCTCGGCGAGAAAAAGCGATTTCGGCAATAAAATTTAAAACGCGTGTAAAACATAAACCAAACGATGAAATTGGTTATTTCTTCATGTATAATGATCAACTCGAGTCGAGCTCCAGGGAGAGAGGCTGATTTTTCGCTTTTTGAGGCCGACCGACGAACTGGCGCGGGGCGGACTCAAAAGCCCGCAGAGCCGTAGGCACTTAGAAAAGTTTCGCCTTTGGCTGTGAGCTCCAGGGGGAGAGGCTGGTTTTGCGTTATTTTAGGCCGGCTGGAGAACCGGCGCGGGTCGGACGCACAATCCCCGCAGAGCCGTGGGCACTTAGAAAATTTTTGCCAAGTTGGCTCTGAGCGCCTGGTACCTAATATGGAAGTATAGAGGCCGACTTTCGGGCAAGATCACGCCGCGTTAGGCTTCCAGGACCCCGGCTAAGCAATTTTACCGGGCCGCCCGGTTCTTTTTTTGAACCAGCCCGGTTCTTTTTACACTTCCAGCTGGAGCTCAGCAGCGGCTTTTTGCGCAAGATCACGCCGGGTTAGGCTTCCAGGACCTCGGCTAAGCAATTCTACCGGGCCGCCCGGTTCTTTTTTTGAACCAGCCCGGTTCTTTTTACACTTCCAGCTGGAGCTCACGAGCGGCTTTTTGGACAAGATCACGCCGTGTTAGGCTTCCAGAGCCCCGGCTAAGCAATTTTACCGGCCCACCCGGTTCTTTTTTTTAACCAGCCCGGTTCTTTTTACACTTCCAGCTGGAGCTCAGCATCGTGTAAAACATAAACCAAACGATGAAATTGGTTATTTCTTCATGTATAATGATCAACTCGATACTCCCTAGCCCCCAACAGCCTTTTTTTTCATAACACTTTAACCAGAGTGACGGGAGAGCGGCATTTCAGAAAACGTGCTTATCTCGGCGAGAAAAAGCGATTTCGGCAATAAAATTTAAAACGCGTGTAAAACATAAACCAAACGATGAAATTGGTTATTTCTTCATGTATAATGATCAACTCGATACTCCCTAGCCCCCAACAGCCTTTTTTTTCATAACACTTTAACCAGAGTGACGGGAGAGCGGCATTTCAGAAAACGTGCTTATCTCGGCGAGAAAAAGCGATTTCGGCAATAAAATTTAAAACGCGTGTAAAACATAAATCAAACGATGAAATTGGTTATTTCTTCATGTATAATGATCAACTCGATACTCCCTAGCCCCCAACAGCCTTTTTTTTCATAACACTTTAACCAGAGTGACGGGAGAGCGGCATTTCAGAAAACGTGCTTATCTCGGCGAGAAAAAGAGATTTCGGCAATAAAATTTAAAACGCGTGTAAAACATAAACCAAACGATGAAATTGGTTATTTCTTCATGTATAATGATCAACTCGATACTCCCTAGCCCCCAACAGCCTTTTTTTTCATAACACTTTAACCAGAGTGACGGGAGAGCGGCATTTCAGAAAACGTGCTTATCTCGGCGAGAAAAAGCGATTTCGGCAATAAAATTTAAAACGCGTGTAAAACATAAACCAAACGATGAAATTGGTTATTTCTTCATGTATAATGATCAACTCGATACTCCCTAGCCCCCAACAGCCTTTTTTTTTCATAACACTTTAACCACAGTGACGGGAGAGCGGCATTTCAGAAAACGTGCTTATCTCGGCGAGAAAAAGCGATTTCAGCAATAAAATTTAAAACGCGTGTAAAACATAAACCAAACGATGAAATTGGTTATTTCTTCATGTATAATGATCAACTCGATACTCCCTAGCCCCCAACAGCCTTTTTTTTCACAACACTTTAACCAGAGTGACGGGAGAGCGGCATTTCAGAAAACGTGCTTATCTCGGCGAGAAAAAGCGATTTCGGCAATAAAATTTAAAACGCGTGTAAAACATAAACCAAACGATGAAATTGGTTATTTCTTCATGTATAATGATCAACTCGATACTCCCTAGCCCCCAACAGCCTTTTTTTTCATAACACTTTAACCAGAGTGACGGGAGAACGGCATTTCAGAAAACGTGCTTATCTCGGCGAGAAAAAGCGATTTCGGCAATAAAATTTAAAACGCGTGTAAAACATAAACCAAACGATGAAATTGGTTATTTCTTCATGTATAATGATCAACTCGATACTCCCTAGCCCCCAACAGCCTTTTTTTTCATAACACTTTAACCAGAGTGACGGGAGAGCGGCATTTCAGAAAACGTGCTTATCTCGGCGAGAAAAAGCGATTTCGGCAATAAAATTTAAAACGCGTGTAAAACATAAACCAAACGATGAAATTGGTTATTTCTTCATGTATAATGATCAACTCGATACTCCCTAGCCCCCAACAGCCTTTTTTTTCATAACACTTTAACCAGAGTGACGGGAGAGCGGCATTTCAGAAAACGTGCTTATCTCGGCGAGAAAAAGCGATTTCGGCAATAAAATTTAAAACGCGTGTAAAACATAAACCAAACGATGAAATTGGTTATTTCTTCATGTATAATGATCAACTCGATACTCCCTAGCCCCCAACAGCCTTTTTTTTCATAACACTTTAACCAGAGTGACGGGAGAGCGGCATTTCAGAAAACGTGCTTATCTCGGCGAGAAAAAGCGATTTCGGCAATAAAATTTAAAACGCGTGTAAAACATAAACCAAACGATGAAATTGGTTATTTCTTCATGTATAATGATCAACTCGATACTCCCTAGCCCCCAACAGCCTTTTTTTTCATAACACTTTAACCAGAGTGACGGGAGAGCGGCATTTCAGAAAACGTGCTTATCTCGGAGAGAAAAAGCGATTTCGGCAATAAAATTTAAAACGCGTGTAAAACATAAATCAAACGATGAAATTGGTTATTTCTTCATGTATAATGATCAACTCGATACTCCCTAGCCCCCAACAGCCTTTTTTTTCATAACACTTTAACCAGAGTGACGGGAGAGCGGCATTTCAGAAAACGTGCTTATCTCGGCGAGAAAAAGCGATTTCGGCAATAAAATTTAAAACGCGTGTAAAACATAAACCAAACGATGAAATTGGTTATTTCTTCATGTATAATGATCAACTCGATACTCCCTAGCCCCCAACAGCCTTTTTTTTCATAACACTTTAACCAGAGTGACGGGAGAGCGGCATTTCAGAAAACGTGCTTATCTCGGCGAGAAAAAGCGATTTCGGCAATAAAATTTAAAACGCGTGTAAAACATAAACCAAACGATGAAATTGGTTATTTCTTCATGTATAATGATCAACTCGATACTCCCTAGCCCCCAACAGCCTTTTTTTTCATAACACTTTAACCAGAGTGACTGGAGAGCGGCATTTCAGAAAACGTGCTTATCTCGGCGAGAAAAAGCGATTTCGGCAATAAAATTTAAAACGCGTGTAAAACATAAACCAAACGATGAAATTGGTTATTTCTTCATGTATAATGATCAACTCGATACTCCCTAGCCCCCAACAGCCTTTTTTTTCATAACACTTTAACCAGAGTGACGGGAGAGCGGCATTTCAGAAAACGTGCTTATCTCGGCGAGAAAAAGCGATTTCGGCAATAAAATTTAAAACGCGTGTAAAACATAAACCAAACGATGAAATTGGTTATTTCTTCATGTATAATGATCAACTCGATACTCCCTAGCCCCCAACAGCCTTTTTTTTCATAACACTTTAACCAGAGTGACGGGAGAGCGGCATTTCAGAAAACGTGCTTATCTCGGCGAGAAAAAGCGATTTCGGCAATAAAATTTAAAACGCGTGTAAAACATAAATCAAACGATGAAATTGGTTATTTCTTCATGTATAATGATCAACTCGATACTCCCTAGCCCCCAACAGCCTTTTTTTTCATAACACTTTAACCAGAGTGACGGGAGAGCGGCATTTCAGAAAACGTGCTTATCTCGGCGAGAAAAAGCGATTTCGGCAATAAAATTTAAAACGCGTGTAAAACATAAACCAAACGATGAAATTGGTTATTTCTTCATGTATAATGATCAACTCGATACTCCCTAGCCCCCAACAGCCTTTTTTTTCATAACACTTTAACCAGAGTGACGGGAGAGCGGCATTTCAGAAAACGTGCTTATCTCGGCGAGAAAAAGCGATTTCGGCAATAAAATTTAAAACGCGTGTAAAACATAAACCAAACGATGAAATTGGTTATTTCTTCATGTATAATGATCAACTCGATACTCCCTAGCCCCCAACAGCCTTTTTTTTCATAACACTTTAACCAGAGTGACGGGAGAGCGGCATTTCAGAAAACGTGCTTATCTCGGCGAGAAAAAGCGATTTCGGCAATAAAATTTAAAACGCGTGTAAAACATAAACCAAACGATGAAATTGGTTATTTCTTCATGTATAATGATCAACTCGATACTCCCTAGCCCCCAACAGCCTTTTTTTTTTCATAACACTTTAACCAGAGTGACGGGAGAGCGGCATTTCAGAAAACGTGCTTATCTCGGCGAGAAAAAGCGATTTCGGCAATAAAATTTAAAACGCGTGTAAAACATAAACCAAACGATGAAATTGGTTATTTCTTCATGTATAATGATCAACTCGATACTCCCTAGCACCCAACAGCCTTTTTTTTTCATAACACTTTAACCAGAGTGACGGGAGAGCGGCATTTCAGAAAACGTGCTTATCTCGGCGAGAAAAAGCGATTTCGGCAATAAAATTTAAAACGCGTGTAAAACATAAACCAAACGATGAAATTGGTTAATTCTTCATGTATAATGATCAACTCGATACTCCCTAGCCCCCAACAGCCTTTTTTTTCATAACACTTTAACCAGAGTGACGGGAGAGCGGCATTTCAGAAAACGTGCTTATCTCGGCGAGACAAAGCGATTTCGGCAATAAAATTTAAAACGCGTGTAAAACATAAACCAAACGATGAAATTGGTTATTTCTTCATGTATAATGATCAACTCGATACTCCCTAGCCCCCAACAGCCTTTTTTTTCATAACACTTTAACCAGAGTGACGGGAGAGCGGCATTTCAGAAAACGTGCTTATCTCGGCGAGAAAAAGCGATTTCGGCAATAAAATTTAAAACGCGTGTAAAACATAAACCAAACGATGAAATTGGTTATTTCTTCATGTATAATGATCAACTCGATACTCCCTAGCCCCCAACAGCCTTTTTTTTTCATAACACTTTAACCAGAGTGACGGGAGAGCGGCATTTCAGAAAACGTGCTTATCTCGGCGAGAAAAAGCGATTTCGGCAATAAAATTTAAAACGCGTGTAAAACATAAACCAAACGATGAAATTGGTTATTTCTTCATGTATAATGATCAACTCGATACTCCCTAGCCCCCAACAGCCTTTTTTTTCATAACACTTTAACCAGAGTGACGGGAGAGCGGCATTTCAGAAAACGTGCTTATCTCGGCGAGAAAAAGCGATTTCGGCAATAAAATTTAAAACGCGTGTAAAACATAAACCAAACGATGAAATTTGTTATTTCTTCATGTATAATGATCAACTCGATACTCCCTAGCCCCCAACAGCCTTTTTTTTTTTCATAACACTTTAACCAGAGTGACGGGAGAGCGGCATTTCAGAAAACGTGCTTATCTCGGCGAGAAAAAGCGATTTCGGCAATAAAATTTAAAACGCGTGTAAAACATAAACCAAACGATGAAATTGGTTATTTCTTCATGTATAATGATCAACTCGATACTCCCTAGCCCCCAACAGCCTTTTTTTTCATAACACTTTAACCAGAGTGACGGGAGAGCGGCATTTCAGAAAACGTGCTTATCTCGGCGAGAAAAAGCGATTTCGGCAATAAAATTTAAAACGCGTGTAAAACATAAACCAAACGATGAAATTGGTTATTTCTTCATGTATAATGATCAACTCGATACTCCCTAGCCCCCAACAGCCTTTTTTTTCATAACACTTTAACCAGAGTGACGGGAGAGCGGCATTTCAGAAAACGTGCTTATCTCGGCGAGAAAAAGCGATTTCGGCAATAAAATTTAAAACGCGTGTAAAACATAAACCAAACGATGAAATTGGTTATTTCTTCATGTATAATGATCAACTCGATACTCCCTAGCCCCCAACAGCCTTTTTTTTCATAACACTTTAACCAGAGTGACGGGAGAGCGGCATTTCAGAAAACGTGCTTATCTCGGCGAGAAAAAGCGATTTCGGCAATAAAATTTAAAACGCGTGTAAAACATAAACCAAACGATGAAATTGGTTATTTCTTCATGTATAATGATCAACTCGATACTCCCTAGCCCCCAACAGCCTTTTTTTTCCATAACACTTTAACCAGAGTGACGGGAGAGCGGCATTTCAGAAAACGTGCTTATCTCGGCGAGAAAAAGCGATTTCGGCAATAAAATTTAAAACGCGTGTAAAACATAAACCAAACGATGAAATTGGTTATTTCTTCATGCATAATGATCAACTCGATACTCCCTAGCCCCCAGCAGCCTTTTTTTTCATAACACTTTAACCAGAGTGACGGGAGAGCGGCATTTCAGAAAACGTGCTTATCTCGGCGAGAAAAAGCGATTTCGGCAATAAAATTTAAAACGCGTGTAAAACATAAACCAAACGATGAAATTGGTTATTTCTTCATGTATAATGATCAACTCGAGTCGAGCTCCAGGGAGAGAGGCTGATTTTTCGCTTTTTGAGGCCGACCGACGAACCGGCGCGGGGCGGACTCAAAAGCCCGCAGAGCCGTAGGCACTTAGAAAAGTTTCGCCTTTGGCTGTGAGCTCCAGGGGGAGAGGCTGGTTTTACGTTATTTTAGGCCGGCTGGAGAACCGGCGCGGGTCGGACGCACAATCCCCGCAGAGCCGTGGGCACTTAGAAAATTTTTGCCAAGTTGGCTCTGAGCGCCTGGTACCTAATATGGAAGTATAGAGGCCGACTTTCGGGCAAGATCACGCCGCGTTAGGCTTCCAGGACCCCGGCTAAGCAATTTTACCGGGCCGCCCGGTTCTTTTTTTGAACCAGCCCGGTTCTTTTTACACTTCCAGCTGGAGCTCAGCAGCGGCTTTTTGCGCAAGATCACGCCGGGTTAGGCTTCCAGGACCTCGGCTAAGCAATTCTACCGGGCCGCCCGGTTCTTTTTTTGAACCAGCCCGGTTCTTTTTACACTTCCAGCTGGAGCTCACGAGCGGCTTTTTGGACAAGATCACGCCGTGTTAGGCTTCCAGAGCCCCGGCTAAGCAATTTTACCGGCCCGCCCGGTTCTTTTTTTTAACCAGCCCGGTTCTTTTTACACTTCCAGCTGGAGCTCAGCAGCGGGTTTTTGGACAAGATCACGCCGTGTTAGGCTTCCAGAGCCCCGGCTAAGCAATTTTACAGGGTCGCCCGGTTCTTTTTTTTAACCAGCCCGGTTTTTTTTACACTTCCAGCTGGAGCTCAGCAGCAGCTTTATGCACAGTATCACGCCGGGTTAGGCTTCCAGAGCCCCGGCTAAGCAATTTTACCGGGCCGCCCGGTTCTTTTTTTTAACCAGCCCGGTTCTTTTTACACTTCCAGCTGGAGCTCAGCAGCGGCTTTTTGGAAAAGATCACGCCGTGTTAGGCTTCCAGAGCCCCGGCTAAGCAATTTTACCGGGTCGCCCGGTTCTTTTTTTTAACCAGCCCGGTTCTTTTTACACTTCCAGCTGGATTTCAGCAGCGGCTTTTTGGACAAGATCACCCCGTGTTAGGCTTCCAGAGCCCCGGCTAAGCAATTTTACCGGGTCGCCCGGTTCTTTTTTTAACCAGCCCGGTTCTTTTTACACTTCCAGCTGGAGCTCAGCATCGTGTAAAACATAAACCAAACGATGAAATTGGTTATTTCTTCATGTATAATGATCAACTCGATACTCCCTAGCCCCCAACAGCCTTTTTTTTCATAACACTTTAACCAGAGTGACGGGAGAGCGGCATTTCAGAAAACGTGCTTATCTCGGCGAGAAAAAGCGATTTCGGCAATAAAATTTAAAACGCGTGTAAAACATAAACCAAACGATGAAATTGGTTATTTCTTCATGTATAATGATCAACTCGATACTCCCTAGCCCCCAACAGCCTTTTTTTTCATAACACTTTAACCAGAGTGACGGGAGAGCGGCATTTCAGAAAACGTGCTTATCTCGGCGAGAAAAAGCGATTTCGGCAATAAAATTTAAAACGCGTGTAAAACATAAACCAAACGATGAAATTGGTTATTTCTTCATGTATAATGATCAACTCGATACTCCCTAGCCCCCAACAGCCTTTTTTTTCATAACACTTTAACCAGAGTGACGGGAGAGCGGCATTTCAGAAAACGTGCTTATCTCGGCGAGAAAAAGCGATTTCGGCAATAAAATTTAAAACGCGTGTAAAACATAAATCAAACGATGAAATTGGTTATTTCTTCATGTATAATGATCAACTCGATACTCCCTAGCCCCCAACAGCCTTTTTTTTCATAACACTTTAACCAGAGTGACGGGAGAGCGGCATTTCAGAAAACGTGCTTATCTCGGCGAGAAAAAGCGATTTCGGCAATAAAATTTAAAACGCGTGTAAAACATAAACCAAACGATGAAATTGGTTATTTCTTCATGTATAATGATCAACTCGATACTCCCTAGCCCCCAACAGCCTTTTTTTTCATAACACTTTAACCAGAGTGACGGGAGAGCGGCATTTCAGAAAACGTGCTTATCTCGGCGAGAAAAAGCGATTTCGGCAATACAATTTAAAACGCGTGTAAAACATAAACCAAACGATGAAATTGGTTATTTCTTCATGTATAATGATCAACTCGATACTCCCTAGCCCCCAACAGCCCTTTTTTTTCATAACACTTTAACCAGAGTGACGGGAGAGCGGCATTTCAGAAAACGTGCTTATCTCGGCGAGAAAAAGCGATTTCGGCAATAAAATTTAAAACGCGTGTAAAACGTAAACCAAACGATGAAATTGGTTATTTCTTCATGTATAATGATCAACTCGATACTCCCTAGCCCCCAACAGCCTTTTTTTCATAACACTTTAACCAGAGTGACGGGAGAGCGGCATTTCAAAAAACGTGCTTATCTCGGGGAGAAAAAGCGATTTCGGCAATAAAATTTAAAACGCGTGTAAAACATAAACCAAACGATGAAATTGGTTATTTCTTCATGTATAATGATCAACTCGATACTCCCTAGCCCCCAACAGCCTTTTTTTTCATAACACTTTAACCAGAGTGACGGGAGAACGGCATTTCAGAAAACGTGCTTATCTCGGCGAGAAAAAGCGATTTCGGCAATAAAATTTAAAACGCGTGTAAAACGTAAACCAAACGATGAAATTGGTTATTTCTTCATGTATAATGATCAACTCGATACTCCCTAGCCCCCAACAGCCTTTTTTTTCATAACACTTTAACCAGAGTGACGGGAGAGCGGCATTTCGGAAAACGTGCTTATCTCGGCGAGAAAAAGCGATTTCGGCAATAAAATTTAAAACGCGTGTAAAACATAAACCAAACGATGAAATTGGTTATTTCTTCATGTATAATGATCAACTCGATACTCCCTAGCCCCCAACAGCCTTTTTTTTCATAACACTTTAACCAGAGTGACGGGAGAGCGGCATTTCAGAAAACGTGCTTATCTCGGCGAGAAAAAGCGATTTCGGCAATAAAATTTAAAACGCGTGTAAAACATAAACCAAACGATGAAATTGGTTATTTCTTCATGTATAATGATCAACTCGATACTCCCTAGCCCCCAACAGCCTTTTTTTTCACAACACTTTAACCAGAGTGACGGGAGAGCGGCATTTCAGAAAACGTGCTTATCTCGGCGAGAAAAAGCGATTTCGGCAATAAAATTTAAAACGCGTGTAAAACATAAACCAAACGATGAAATTGGTTATTTCTTCATGTATAATGATCAACTCGATACTCCCTAGCCCCCAACAGCCTTTTTTTTCATAACACTTTAACCAGAGTGACGGGAGAGCGGCATTTCAGAAAACGTGCTTATCTCGGCGAGAAAAAGCGATTTCGGCAATAAAATTTAAAACGCGTGTAAAACATAAACCAAACGATGAAATTGGTTATTTCTTCATGTATAATGATCAACTCGATACTCCCTAGCCCCCAACAGCCTTTTTTTTCATAACACTTTAACCAGAGTGACGGGAGAGCGGCATTTCAGAAAACGTGCTTATCTCGGCGAGAAAAAGCGATTTCGGCAATAAAATTTAAAACGCGTGTAAAACATAAACCAAACGATGAAATTGGTTATTTCTTCATGTATAATGATCAACTCGATACTCCCTAGCCCCCAACAGCCTTTTTTTTCATAACACTTTAACCAGAGTGACGGGAGAGCGGCATTTCAGAAAACGTGCTTATCTCGGCGAGAAAAAGCGATTTCGGCAATAAAATTTAAAACGCGTGTAAAACATAAACCAAACGATGAAATTGGTTATTTCTTCATGTATAATGATCAACTCGATACTCCCCAGCCCCCAACAGCCTTTTTTTTCATAACACTTTAACCAGAGTGACGGGAGAGCGGCATTTCAGAAAACGTGCTTATCTCGGCGAGAAAAAGCGATTTCGGCAATAAAATTTAAAACGCGTGTAAAACATAAACCAAACGATGAAATTGGTTATTTCTTCATGTATAATGATCAACTCGATACTCCCTAGCCCCCAACAGCCTTTTTTTTCATAACACTTTAACCAGAGTGACGGGAGAGCGGCATTTCAGAAAACGTGCTTATCTCGGCGAGAAAAAGCGATTTCGGCAATAAAATTTAAAACGCGTGTAAAACATAAACCAAACGATGAAATTGGTTATTTCTTCATGTATAATGATCAACTCGATACTCCGTAGCCCCCAACAGCCTTTTTTTTCATAACACTTTAACCAGAGTGACGGGAGAGCGGCATTTCAGAAAACGTGCTTATCTCGGCGAGAAAAAGCGATTTCGGCAATAAAATTTAAAACGCGTGTAAAACATAAACCAAACGATGAAATTGGTTATTTCTTCATGTATAATGATCAACTCGATACTCCCTAGCCCCCAACAGCCTTTTTTTTTTAATAACACTTTAACCAGAGTGACGGGAGAGCGGCATTTCAGAAAACGTGCTTATCTCGGCGAGAAAAAGCGATTTCGGCAATAAAATTTAAAACGCGTGTAAAACATAAACCAAACGATGAAATTGGTTATTTCTTCATGTATAATGATCAACTCGATACTCCCTAGCCCCCAACAGCCTTTTTTTTTCATAACACTTTAACCAGAGTGACGGGAGAGCGGCATTTCAGAAAACGTGCTTATCTCGGCGAGAAAAAGCGATTTCGGCAATAAAATTTAAAACGCGTGTAAAACATAAACCAAACGATGAAATTGGTTATTTCTTCATGTATAATGATCAACTCGATACTCCCTAGCCCCCAACAGCCTTTTTTTTCATAACACTTTAACCAGAGTGACGGGAGAGCGGCATTTCAGAAAACGTGCTTATCTCGGCGAGAAAAAGCGATTTCGGCAATAAAATTTAAAACGCGTGTAAAACATAAACCAAACGATGAAATTGGTTATTTCTTCATGTATAATGATCAACTCGATACTCCCTAGCCCCCAACAGCCTTTTTTTTTCATAACACTTTAACCAGAGTGACGGGAGAGCGGCATTTCAGAAAACGTGCTTATCTCGGCGAGAAAAAGCGATTTCGGCAATAAAATTTAAAACGCGTGTAAAACATAAACCAAACGATGAAATTGGTTATTTCTTTATGTATAATGATCAACTCGATACTCCCTAGCACCCAACAGCCTTTTTTTTTCATAACACTTTAACCAGAGTGACGGGAGAGCGGCATTTCAGAAAACGTGCTTATCTCGGCGAGAAAAAGCGATTTCGGCAATAAAATTTAAAACGCGTGTAAAACATAAACCAAACGATGAAATTGGTTAATTCTTCATGTATAATGATCAACTCGATACTCCCTAGCCCCCAACAGCCTTTTTTTTCATAACACTTTAACCAGAGTGACGGGAGAGCGGCATTTCAGAAAACGTGCTTATCTCGGCGAGAAAAAGCGATTTCGGCAATAAAATTTAAAACGCGTGTAAAACATAAACCAAACGATGAAATTGGTTATTTCTTCATGTATAATGATCAACTCGATACTCCCTAGCCCCCAACAGCCTTTTTTTTCATAACACTTTAACCAGAGTGACGGGAGAGCGGCATTTCAGAAAACGTGCTTATCTCGGCGAGAAAAAGCGATTTCGGCAATAAAATTTAAAACGCGTGTAAAACATAAACCAAACGATGAAATTGGTTATTTCTTCATGTATAATGATCAACTCGATACTCCCTAGCCCCCAACAGCCTTTTTTTTTCATAACACTTTAACCAGAGTGACGGGAGAGCGGCATTTCAGAAAACGTGCTTATCTCGGCGAGAAAAAGCGATTTCGGCAATAAAATTTAAAACGCGTGTAAAACATAAACCAAACGATGAAATTGGTTATTTCTTCATGTATAATGATCAACTCGATACTCCCTAGCCCCCAACAGCCTTTTTTTTCATAACACTTTAACCAGAGTGACGGGAGAGTGGCATTTCAGAAAACGTGCTTATCTCGGCGAGAAAAAGCGATTTCGGCAATAAAATTTAAAACGCGTGTAAAACATAAACCAAACGATGAAATTTGTTATTTCTTCATGTATAATGATCAACTCGATACTCCCTAGCCCCCAACAGCCTTTTTTTTTTCATAACACTTTAACCAGAGTGACGGGAGAGCGGCATTTCAGAAAACGTGCTTATCTCGGCGAGAAAAAGCGATTTCGGCAATAAAATTTAAAACGCGTGTAAAACATAAACCAAACGATGAAATTGGTTATTTCTTCATGTATAATGATCAACTCGATACTCCCTAGCCCCCAACAGCCTTTTTTTTCATAACACTTTAACCAGAGTGACGGGAGAGCGGCATTTCAGAAAACGTGCTTATCTCGGCGAGAAAAAGCGATTTCGGCAATAAAATTTAAAACGCGTGTAAAACATAAACCAAACGATGAAATTGGTTATTTCTTCATGTATAATGATCAACTCGATACTCCCTAGCCCCCAACAGCCTTTTTTTTCATAACACTTTAACCAGAGTGACGGGAGAGCGGCATTTCAGAAAACGTGCTTATCTCGGCGAGAAAAAGCGATTTCGGCAATAAAATTTAAAACGCGTGTAAAACATAAACCAAACGATGAAATTGGTTATTTCTTCATGTATAATGATCAACTCGATACTCCCTAGCCCCCAACAGCCTTTTTTTTCATAACACTTTAACCAGAGTGACGGGAGAGCGGCATTTCAGAAAACGTGCTTATCTCGGCGAGAAAAAGCGATTTCGGCAATAAAATTTAAAACGCGTGTAAAACATAAACCAAACGATGAAATTGGTTATTTCTTCATGTATAATGATCAACTCGATACTCCCTAGCCCCCAACAGCCTTTTTTTTCCATAACACTTTAACCAGAGTGACGGGAGAGCGGCATTTCAGAAAACGTGCTTATCTCGGCGAGAAAAAGCGATTTCGGCAATAAAATTTAAAACGCGTGTAAAACATAAACCAAACGATGAAATTGGTTATTTCTTCATGCATAATGATCAACTCGATACTCCCTAGCCCCCAGCAGCCTTTTTTTTCATAACACTTTAACCAGAGTGACGGGAGAGCGGCATTTCAGAAAACGTGCTTATCTCGGCGAGAAAAAGCGATTTCGGCAATAAAATTTAAAACGCGTGTAAAACATAAACCAAACGATGAAATTGGTTATTTCTTCATGTATAATGATCAACTCGAGTCGAGCTCCAGGGAGAGAGGCTGATTTTTCGCTTTTTGAGGCCGACCGACGAACCGGCGCGGGGCGGACTCAAAAGACCGCAGAGCCGTAGGCACTTAGAAAAGTTTCGCCTTTGGCTGTGAGCTCCAGGGGGAGAGGCTGGTTTTACGTTATTTTAGGCCGGCTGGAGAACCGGCGCGGGTCGGACGCACAATCCCCGCAGAGCCGTGGGCACTTAGAAAATTTTTGCCAAGTTGGCTCTGAGCGCCTGGTACCTAATATGGAAGTATAGAGGCCGACTTTCGGGCAAGATCACGCCGCGTTAGGCTTCCAGGACCCCGGCTAAGCAATTTTACCGGGCCGCCCGGTTCTTTTTTTGAACCAGCCCGGTTCTTTTTACACTTCCAGCTGGAGCTCAGCAGCGGCTTTTTGCGCAAGATCACGCCGGGTTAGGCTTCCAGGACCTCGGCTAAGCAATTCTACCGGGCCGCCCGGTTCTTTTTTTGAACCAGCCCGGTTCTTTTTACACTTCCAGCTGGAGCTCACGAGCGGCTTTTTGGACAAGATCACGCCGTGTTAGGCTTCCAGAGCCCCGGCTAAGCAATTTTACCGGCCCGCCCGGTTCTTTTTTTTAACCAGCCCGGTTCTTTTTACACTTCCAGCTGGAGCTCAGCAGCGGGTTTTTGGACAAGATCACGCCGTGTTAGGCTTCCAGAGCCCCGGCTAAGCAATTTTACAGGGTCGCCCGGTTCTTTTTTTTAACCAGCCCGGTTTTTTTTACACTTCCAGCTGGAGCTCAGCAGCAGCTTTATGCACAGTATCACGCCGGGTTAGGCTTCCAGAGCCCCGGCTAAGCAATTTTACCGGGCCGCCCGGTTCTTTTTTTTAACCAGCCCGGTTCTTTTTACACTTCCAGCTGGAGCTCAGCAGCGGCTTTTTGGAAAAGATCACGCCGTGTTAGGCTTCCAGAGCCCCGGCTAAGCAATTTTACCGGGTCGCCCGGTTCTTTTTTTTAACCAGCCCGGTTCTTTTTACACTTCCAGCTGGATTTCAGCAGCGGCTTTTTGGACAAGATCACGCCGTGTTAGGCTTCCAGAGCCCCGGCTAAGCAATTTTACCGGGTCGCCCGGTTCTTTTTTTAACCAGCCCGGTTCTTTTTACACTTCCAGCTGGAGCTCAGCATCGTGTAAAACATAAACCAAACGATGAAATTGGTTATTTCTTCATGTATAATGATCAACTCGATACTCCCTAGCCCCCAACAGCCTTTTTTTTTCATAACACTTTAACCAGAGTGACGGGAGAGCGGCATTTCAGAAAAGGTGCTTATCTCGGCGAGAAAAAGCGATTTCGGCAATAAAATTTAAAACGCGTGTAAAACATAAACCAAACGATGAAATTGGTTATTTCTTCATGTATAATGATCAACTCGATACTCCCTAGCCCCCAACAGCCTTTTTTTTCATAACACTTTAACCAGAGTGACGGGAGAGCGGCATTTCAGAAAACGTGCTTATCTCGGCGAGAAAAAGCGATTTCGGCAATAAAATTTAAAACGCGTGTAAAACATAAACCAAACGATGAAATTTGTTATTTCTTCATGTATAATGATCAACTCGATACTCCCTAGCCCCCAACAGCCTTTTTTTTTTCATAACACTTTAACCAGAGTGACGGGAGAGCGGCATTTCAGAAAACGTGCTTATCTCGGCGAGAAAAAGCGATTTCGGCAATAAAATTTAAAACGCGTGTAAAACATAAACCAAACGATGAAATTGGTTATTTCTTCATGTATAATGATCAACTCGATACTCCCTAGCCCCCAACAGCCTTTTTTTTCATAACACTTTAACCAGAGTGACGGGAGAGCGGCATTTCAGAAAACGTGCTTATCTCGGCGAGAAAAAGCGATTTCGGCAATAAAATTTAAAACGCGTGTAAAACATAAACCAAACGATGAAATTGGTTATTTCTTCATGTATAATGATGAATTCGATACTCCCTAGCCCCCAACAGCCTTTTTTTTCATAACACTTTAACCAGAGTGACGGGAGAGCAGCATTTCAGAAAACGTGCTTATCTCGGCGAGAAAAAGCGATTTCGGCAATAAAATTTAAAACGCGTGTAAAACATAAACCAAACGATGAAATTGGTTATTTCTTCATGTATAATGATCAACTCGATACTCCCTAGCCCCCAACAGCCTTTTTTTTCATAACACTTTAACCAGAGTGACGGGAGAGCGGCATTTCAGAAAACGTGCTTATCTCGGCGAGAAGAAGCGATTTCGGCAATAAAATTTAAAACGCGTGTAAAACATAAACCAAACGATGAAATTGGTTATTTCTTCATGTATAATGATCAACTCGATACTCCCTAGCCCCCAACAGCCTTTTTTTTCCATAACACTTTAACCAGAGTGACGGGAGAGCGGCATTTCAGAAAACGTGCTTATCTCGGCGAGAAAAAGCGATTTCGGCAATAAAATTTAAAACGCGTGTAAAACATAAACCAAACGATGAAATTGGTTATTTCTTCATGCATAATGATCAACTCGATACTCCCTAGCCCCCAGCAGCCTTTTTTTTCATAACACTTTAACCAGAGTGACGGGAGAGCGGCATTTCAGAAAACGTGCTTATCTCGGCGAGAAAAAGCGATTTCGGCAATAAAATTTAAAACGCGTGTAAAACATAAACCAAACGATGAAATTGGTTATTTCTTCATGTATAATGATCAACTCGAGTCGAGCTCCAGGGAGAGAGGCTGATTTTTCGCTTTTTGAGGCCGACCGACGAACCGGCGCGGGGCGGACTCAAAAGCCCGCAGAGCCGTAGGCACTTAGAAAAGTTTCGCCTTTGGCTGTGAGCTCCAGGGGGAGAGGCTGGTTTTACGTTATTTTAGGCCGGCTGGAGAACCGGCGCGGGTCGGACGCACAATCCCCGCAGAGCCGTGGGCACTTAGAAAATTTTTGCCAAGTTGGCTCTGAGCGCCTGGTACCTAATATGGAAGTATAGAGGCCGACTTTCGGGCAAGATCACGCCGCGTTAGGCTTCCAGGACCCCGGCTAAGCAATTTTACCGGGCCGCCCGGTTCTTTTTTTGAACCAGCCCGGTTCTTTTTACACTTCCAGCTGGAGCTCAGCAGCGGCTTTTTGCGCAAGATCACGCCGGGTTAGGCTTCCAGGACCTCGGCTAAGCAATTCTACCGGGCCGCCCGGTTCTTTTTTTGAACCAGCCCGGTTCTTTTTACACTTCCAGCTGGAGCTCACGAGCGGCTTTTTGGACAAGATCACGCCGTGTTAGGCTTCCAGAGCCCCGGCTAAGCAATTTTACCGGCCCGCCCGGTTCTTTTTTTTAACCAGCCCGGTTCTTTTTACACTTCCAGCTGGAGCTCAGCAGCGGGTTTTTGGACAAGATCACGCCGTGTTAGGCTTCCAGAGCCCCGGCTAAGCAATTTTACAGGGTCGCCCGGTTCTTTTTTTTAACCAGCCCGGTTTTTTTTACACTTCCAGCTGGAGCTCAGCAGCAGCTTTATGCACAGTATCACGCCGGGTTAGGCTTCCAGAGCCCCGGCTAAGCAATTTTACCGGGCCGCCCGGTTCTTTTTTTTAACCAGCCCGGTTCTTTTTACACTTCCAGCTGGAGCTCAGCAGCGGCTTTTTGGAAAAGATCACGCCGTGTTAGGCTTCCAGAGCCCCGGCTAAGCAATTTTACCGGGTCGCCCGGTTCTTTTTTTTAACCAGCCCGGTTCTTTTTACACTTCCAGCTGGATTTCAGCAGCGGCTTTTTGGACAAGATCACGCCGTGTTAGGCTTCCAGAGCCCCGGCTAAGCAATTTTACCGGGTCGCCCGGTTCTTTTTTTAACCAGCCCGGTTCTTTTTACACTTCCAGCTGGAGCTCAGCATCGTGTAAAACATAAACCAAACGATGAAATTGGTTATTTCTTCATGTATAATGATCAACTCGATACTCCCTAGCCCCCAACAGCCTTTTTTTTCATAACACTTTAACCAGAGTGACGGGAGAGCGGCATTTCAGAAAACGTGCTTATCTCGGCGAGAAAAAGCGATTTCGGCAATAAAATTTAAAACGCGTGTAAAACATAAACCAAACGATGAAATTGGTTATTTCTTCATGTATAATGATCAACTCGATACTCCCTAGCCCCCAACAGCCTTTTTTTTCATAACACTTTAACCAGAGTGACGGGAGAGCGGCATTTCAGAAAACGTGCTTATCTCGGCGAGAAAAAGCGATTTCGGCAATAAAATTTAAAACGCGTGTAAAACATAAACCAAACGATGAAATTGGTTATTTCTTCATGTATAATGATCAACTCGATACTCCCTAGCCCCCAACAGCCTTTTTTTTCATAACACTTTAACCAGAGTGACGGGAGAGCGGCATTTCAGAAAACGTGCTTATCTCGGCGAGAAAAAGCGATTTCGGCAATAAAATTTAAAACGCGTGTAAAACATAAATGAAACGATGAAATTGGTTATTTCTTCATGTATAATGATCAACTCGATACTCCCTAGCCCCCAACAGCCTTTTTTTTCATAACACTTTAACCAGAGTGACGGGAGAGCGGCATTTCAGAAAACGTGCTTATCTCGGCGAGAAAAAGCGATTTCGGCAATAAAATTTAAAACGCGTGTAAAACATAAACCAAACGATGAAATTGGTTATTTCTTCATGTATAATGATCAACTCGATACTCCCTAGCCCCCAGCAGCCTTTTTTTTCATAACACTTTAACCAGAGTGACGGGAGAGCGGCATTTCAGAAAACGTGCTTATCTCGGCGAGAAAAAGCGATTTCGGCAATAAAATTTAAAACGCGTGTAAAACATAAACCAAACGATGAAATTGGTTATTTCTTCATGTATAATGATCAACTCGAGTCGAGCTCCAGGGAGAGAGGCTGATTTTTCGCTTTTTGAGGCCGACCGACGAACCGGCGCGGGGCGGACTCAAAAGCCCGCAGAGCCGTAGGCACTTAGAAAAGTTTCGCCTTTGGCTGTGAGCTTCAGGGGGAGAGGCTGGTTTTGCGTTATTTTAGGCCGGCTGGAGAACCGGCGCGGGTCGGACGCACAATCCCCGCAGAGCCGTGGGCACTTAGAAAATTTTTGCCAAGTTGGCTCTGAGCGCCTGGTACCTAATATGGAAGTATAGAGGCCGACTTTCGGGCAAGATCACGCCGCGTTAGGCTTCCAGGACCCCGGCTAAGCAATTTTACCGGGCCGCCCGGTTCTTTTTTTGAACCAGCCCGGTTCTTTTTACACTTCCAGCTGGAGCTCAGCAGCGGCTTTTTGCGCAAGATCACGCCGGGTTAGGCTTCCAGGACCTCGGCTAAGCAATTCTACCGGGCCGCCCGGTTCTTTTTTTGAACCAGCCCGGTTCTTTTTACACTTCCAGCTGGAGCTCACGAGCGGCTTTTTGGACAAGATCACGCCGTGTTAGGCTTCCAGAGCCCCGGCTAAGCAATTTTACCGGCCCGCCCGGTTCTTTTTTTTAACCAGCCCGGTTCTTTTTACACTTCCAGCTGGAGCTCAGCATCGTGTAAAACATAAACCAAACGATGAAATTGGTTATTTCTTCATGTATAATGATCAACTCGATACTCCCTAGCCCCCAACAGCCTTTTTTTTCATAACACTTTAACCAGAGTGACGGGAGAGCGGCATTTCAGAAAACGTGCTTATCTCGGCGAGAAAAAGCGATTTCGGCAATAAAATTTAAAACGCGTGTAAAACATAAACCAAACGATGAAATTGGTTATTTCTTCATGTATAATGATCAACTCGATACTCCCTAGCCCCCAACAGCCTTTTTTTTCATAACACTTTAACCAGAGTGACGGGAGAGCGGCATTTCAGAAAACGTGCTTATCTCGGCGAGAAAAAGCGATTTCGGCAATAAAATTTAAAACGCGTGTAAAACATAAATCAAACGATGAAATTGGTTATTTCTTCATGTATAATGATCAACTCGATACTCCCTAGCCCCCAACAGCCTTTTTTTTCATAACACTTTAACCAGAGTGACGGGAGAGCGGCATTTCAGAAAACGTGCTTATCTCGGCGAGAAAAAGAGATTTCGGCAATAAAATTTAAAACGCGTGTAAAACATAAACCAAACGATGAAATTGGTTATTTCTTCATGTATAATGATCAACTCGATACTCCCTAGCCCCCAACAGCCTTTTTTTTCATAACACTTTAACCAGAGTGACGGGAGAGCGGCATTTCAGAAAACGTGCTTATCTCGGCGAGAAAAAGCGATTTCGGCAATAAAATTTAAAACGCGTGTAAAACATAAACCAAACGATGAAATTGGTTATTTCTTCATGTATAATGATCAACTCGATACTCCCTAGCCCCCAACAGCCTTTTTTTTTCATAACACTTTAACCACAGTGACGGGAGAGCGGCATTTCAGAAAACGTGCTTATCTCGGCGAGAAAAAGCGATTTCAGCAATAAAATTTAAAACGCGTGTAAAACATAAACCAAACGATGAAATTGGTTATTTCTTCATGTATAATGATCAACTCGATACTCCCTAGCCCCCAACAGCCTTTTTTTTCACAACACTTTAACCAGAGTGACGGGAGAGCGGCATTTCAGAAAACGTGCTTATCTCGGCGAGAAAAAGCGATTTCGGCAATAAAATTTAAAACGCGTGTAAAACATAAACCAAACGATGAAATTGGTTATTTCTTCATGTATAATGATCAACTCGATACTCCCTAGCCCCCAACAACCTTTTTTTTCATAACACTTTAACCAGAGTGACGGGAGAGCGGCATTTCAGAAAACGTGCTTATCTCGGCGAGAAAAAGCGATTTCGGCAATAAAATTTAAAACGCGTGTAAAACATAAACCAAACGATGAAATTGGTTATTTCTTCATGTATAATGATCAACTCGATACTCCCTAGCCCCCAACAGCCTTTTTTTTCATAACACTTTAACCAGAGTGACGGGAGAGCGGCATTTCAGAAAACGTGCTTATCTCGGCGAGAAAAAGCGATTTCGGCAATAAAATTTAAAACGCGTGTAAAACATAAATGAAACGATGAAATTGGTTATTTCTTCATGTATAATGATCAACTCGATACTCCCTAGCCCCCAACAGCCTTTTTTTTCATAACACTTTAACCAGAGTGACGGGAGAGCGGCATTTCAGAAAACGTGCTTATCTCGGCGAGAAAAAGCGATTTCGGCAATAAAATTTAAAACGCGTGTAAAACATAAACCAAACGATGAAATTGGTTATTTCTTCATGTATAATGATCAACTCGATACTCCCTAGCCCCCAGCAGCCTTTTTTTTCATAACACTTTAACCAGAGTGACGGGAGAGCGGCATTTCAGAAAACGTGCTTATCTCGGCGAGAAAAAGCGATTTCGGCAATAAAATTTAAAACGCGTGTAAAACATAAACCAAACGATGAAATTGGTTATTTCTTCATGTATAATGATCAACTCGAGTCGAGCTCCAGGGAGAGAGGCTGATTTTTCGCTTTTTGAGGCCGACCGACGAACCGGCGCGGGGCGGACTCAAAAGCCCGCAGAGCCGTAGGCACTTAGAAAAGTTTCGCCTTTGGCTGTGAGCTTCAGGGGGAGAGGCTGGTTTTGCGTTATTTTAGGCCGGCTGGAGAACCGGCGCGGGTCGGACGCACAATCCCCGCAGAGCCGTGGGCACTTAGAAAATTTTTGCCAAGTTGGCTCTGAGCGCCTGGTACCTAATATGGAAGTATAGAGGCCGACTTTCGGGCAAGATCACGCCGCGTTAGGCTTCCAGGACCCCGGCTAAGCAATTTTACCGGGCCGCCCGGTTCTTTTTTTGAACCAGCCCGGTTCTTTTTACACTTCCAGCTGGAGCTCAGCAGCGGCTTTTTGCGCAAGATCACGCCGGGTTAGGCTTCCAGGACCTCGGCTAAGCAATTCTACCGGGCCGCCCGGTTCTTTTTTTGAACCAGCCCGGTTCTTTTTACACTTCCAGCTGGAGCTCACGAGCGGCTTTTTGGACAAGATCACGCCGTGTTAGGCTTCCAGAGCCCCGGCTAAGCAATTTTACCGGCCCGCCCGGTTCTTTTTTTTAACCAGCCCGGTTCTTTTTACACTTCCAGCTGGAGCTCAGCATCGTGTAAAACATAAACCAAACGATGAAATTGGTTATTTCTTCATGTATAATGATCAACTCGATACTCCCTAGCCCCCAACAGCCTTTTTTTTCATAACACTTTAACCAGAGTGACGGGAGAGCGGCATTTCAGAAAACGTGCTTATCTCGGCGAGAAAAAGCGATTTCGGCAATAAAATTTAAAACGCGTGTAAAACATAAACCAAACGATGAAATTGGTTATTTCTTCATGTATAATGATCAACTCGATACTCCCTAGCCCCCAACAGCCTTTTTTTTCATAACACTTTAACCAGAGTGACGGGAGAGCGGCATTTCAGAAAACGTGCTTATCTCGGCGAGAAAAAGCGATTTCGGCAATAAAATTTAAAACGCGTGTAAAACATAAATCAAACGATGAAATTGGTTATTTCTTCATGTATAATGATCAACTCGATACTCCCTAGCCCCCAACAGCCTTTTTTTTCATAACACTTTAACCAGAGTGACGGGAGAGCGGCATTTCAGAAAACGTGCTTATCTCGGCGAGAAAAAGAGATTTCGGCAATAAAATTTAAAACGCGTGTAAAACATAAACCAAACGATGAAATTGGTTATTTCTTCATGTATAATGATCAACTCGATACTCCCTAGCCCCCAACAGCCTTTTTTTTCATAACACTTTAACCAGAGTGACGGGAGAGCGGCATTTCAGAAAACGTGCTTATCTCGGCGAGAAAAAGCGATTTCGGCAATAAAATTTAAAACGCGTGTAAAACATAAACCAAACGATGAAATTGGTTATTTCTTCATGTATAATGATCAACTCGATACTCCCTAGCCCCCAACAGCCTTTTTTTTTCATAACACTTTAACCACAGTGACGGGAGAGCGGCATTTCAGAAAACGTGCTTATCTCGGCGAGAAAAAGCGATTTCAGCAATAAAATTTAAAACGCGTGTAAAACATAAACCAAACGATGAAATTGGTTATTTCTTCATGTATAATGATCAACTCGATACTCCCTAGCCCCCAACAGCCTTTTTTTTCACAACACTTTAACCAGAGTGACGGGAGAGCGGCATTTCAGAAAACGTGCTTATCTCGGCGAGAAAAAGCGATTTCGGCAATAAAATTTAAAACGCGTGTAAAACATAAACCAAACGATGAAATTGGTTATTTCTTCATGTATAATGATCAACTCGATACTCCCTAGCCCCCAACAACCTTTTTTTTCATAACACTTTAACCAGAGTGACGGGAGAGCGGCATTTCAGAAAACGTGCTTATCTCGGCGAGAAAAAGCGATTTCGGCAATAAAATTTAAAACGCGTGTAAAACATAAACCAAACGATGAAATTGGTTATTTCTTCATGTATAATGATCAACTCGATACTCCCTAGCCCCCAACAGCCTTTTTTTTCATAACACTTTAACCAGAGTGACGGGAGAGCGGCATTTCAGAAAACGTGCTTATCTCGGCGAGAAAAAGCGATTTCGGCAATAAAATTTAAAACGCGTGTAAAACATAAATGAAACGATGAAATTGGTTATTTCTTCATGTATAATGATCAACTCGATACTCCCTAGCCCCCAACAGCCTTTTTTTTCATAACACTTTAACCAGAGTGACGGGAGAGCGGCATTTCAGAAAACGTGCTTATCTCGGCGAGAAAAAGCGATTTCGGCAATAAAATTTAAAACGCGTGTAAAACATAAACCAAACGATGAAATTGGTTATTTCTTCATGTATAATGATCAACTCGATACTCCCTAGCCCCCAGCAGCCTTTTTTTTCATAACACTTTAACCAGAGTGACGGGAGAGCGGCATTTCAGAAAACGTGCTTATCTCGGCGAGAAAAAGCGATTTCGGCAATAAAATTTAAAACGCGTGTAAAACATAAACCAAACGATGAAATTGGTTATTTCTTCATGTATAATGATCAACTCGAGTCGAGCTCCAGGGAGAGAGGCTGATTTTTCGCTTTTTGAGGCCGACCGACGAACCGGCGCGGGGCGGACTCAAAAGCCCGCAGAGCCGTAGGCACTTAGAAAAGTTTCGCCTTTGGCTGTGAGCTTCAGGGGGAGAGGCTGGTTTTGCGTTATTTTAGGCCGGCTGGAGAACCGGCGCGGGTCGGACGCACAATCCCCGCAGAGCCGTGGGCACTTAGAAAATTTTTGCCAAGTTGGCTCTGAGCGCCTGGTACCTAATATGGAAGTATAGAGGCCGACTTTCGGGCAAGATCACGCCGCGTTAGGCTTCCAGGACCCCGGCTAAGCAATTTTACCGGGCCGCCCGGTTCTTTTTTTGAACCAGCCCGGTTCTTTTTACACTTCCAGCTGGAGCTCAGCAGCGGCTTTTTGCGCAAGATCACGCCGGGTTAGGCTTCCAGGACCTCGGCTAAGCAATTCTACCGGGCCGCCCGGTTCTTTTTTTGAACCAGCCCGGTTCTTTTTACACTTCCAGCTGGAGCTCACGAGCGGCTTTTTGGACAAGATCACGCCGTGTTAGGCTTCCAGAGCCCCGGCTAAGCAATTTTACCGGCCCGCCCGGTTCTTTTTTTTAACCAGCCCGGTTCTTTTTACACTTCCAGCTGGAGCTCAGCATCGTGTAAAACATAAACCAAACGATGAAATTGGTTATTTCTTCATGTATAATGATCAACTCGATACTCCCTAGCCCCCAACAGCCTTTTTTTTCATAACACTTTAACCAGAGTGACGGGAGAGCGGCATTTCAGAAAACGTGCTTATCTCGGCGAGAAAAAGCGATTTCGGCAATAAAATTTAAAACGCGTGTAAAACATAAACCAAACGATGAAATTGGTTATTTCTTCATGTATAATGATCAACTCGATACTCCCTAGCCCCCAACAGCCTTTTTTTTCATAACACTTTAACCAGAGTGACGGGAGAGCGGCATTTCAGAAAACGTGCTTATCTCGGCGAGAAAAAGCGATTTCAGCAATAAAATTTAAAACGCGTGTAAAACATAAACCAAACGATGAAATTGGTTATTTCTTCATGTATAATGATCAACTCGATACTCCCTAGCCCCCAACAGCCTTTTTTTTCACAACACTTTAACCAGAGTGACGGGAGAGCGGCATTTCAGAAAACGTGCTTATCTCGGCGAGAAAAAGCGATTTCGGCAATAAAATTTAAAACGCGTGTAAAACATAAACCAAACGATGAAATTGGTTATTTCTTCATGTATAATGATCAACTCGATACTCCCTAGCCCCCAACAACCTTTTTTTTCATAACACTTTAACCAGAGTGACGGGAGAGCGGCATTTCAGAAAACGTGCTTATCTCGGCGAGAAAAAGCGATTTCGGCAATAAAATTTAAAACGCGTGTAAAACATAAACCAAACGATGAAATTGGTTATTTCTTCATGTATAATGATCAACTCGATACTCCCTAGCCCCCAACAGCCTTTTTTTTCATAACACTTTAACCAGAGTGACGGGAGAGCGGCATTTCAGAAAACGTGCTTATCTCGGCGAGAAAAAGCGATTTCGGCAATAAAATTTAAAACGCGTGTAAAACATAAATGAAACGATGAAATTGGTTATTTCTTCATGTATAATGATCAACTCGATACTCCCTAGCCCCCAACAGCCTTTTTTTTCATAACACTTTAACCAGAGTGACGGGAGAGCGGCATTTCAGAAAACGTGCTTATCTCGGCGAGAAAAAGCGATTTCGGCAATAAAATTTAAAACGCGTGTAAAACATAAACCAAACGATGAAATTGGTTATTTCTTCATGTATAATGATCAACTCGATACTCCCTAGCCCCCAGCAGCCTTTTTTTTCATAACACTTTAACCAGAGTGACGGGAGAGCGGCATTTCAGAAAACGTGCTTATCTCGGCGAGAAAAAGCGATTTCGGCAATAAAATTTAAAACGCGTGTAAAACATAAACCAAACGATGAAATTGGTTATTTCTTCATGTATAATGATCAACTCGAGTCGAGCTCCAGGGAGAGAGGCTGATTTTTCGCTTTTTGAGGCCGACCGACGAACCGGCGCGGGGCGGACTCAAAAGCCCGCAGAGCCGTAGGCACTTAGAAAAGTTTCGCCTTTGGCTGTGAGCTTCAGGGGGAGAGGCTGGTTTTGCGTTATTTTAGGCCGGCTGGAGAACCGGCGCGGGTCGGACGCACAATCCCCGCAGAGCCGTGGGCACTTAGAAAATTTTTGCCAAGTTGGCTCTGAGCGCCTGGTACCTAATATGGAAGTATAGAGGCCGACTTTCGGGCAAGATCACGCCGCGTTAGGCTTCCAGGACCCCGGCTAAGCAATTTTACCGGGCCGCCCGGTTCTTTTTTTGAACCAGCCCGGTTCTTTTTACACTTCCAGCTGGAGCTCAGCAGCGGCTTTTTGCGCAAGATCACGCCGGGTTAGGCTTCCAGGACCTCGGCTAAGCAATTCTACCGGGCCGCCCGGTTCTTTTTTTGAACCAGCCCGGTTCTTTTTACACTTCCAGCTGGAGCTCACGAGCGGCTTTTTGGACAAGATCACGCCGTGTTAGGCTTCCAGAGCCCCGGCTAAGCAATTTTACCGGCCCGCCCGGTTCTTTTTTTTAACCAGCCCGGTTCTTTTTACACTTCCAGCTGGAGCTCAGCAGCGGGTTTTTGGACAAGATCACGCCGTGTTAGGCTTCCAGAGCCCCGGCTAAGCAATTTTACAGGGTCGCCCGGTTCTTTTTTTTAACCAGCCCGGTTTTTTTTACACTTCCAGCTGGAGCTCAGCAGCAGCTTTATGCACAGTATCACGCCGGGTTAGGCTTCCAGAGCCCCGGCTAAGCAATTTTACCGGGCCGCCCGGTTCTTTTTTTTAACCAGCCCGGTTCTTTTTACACTTCCAGCTGGAGCTCAGCAGCGGCTTTTTGGAAAAGATCACGCCGTGTTAGGCTTCCAGAGCCCCGGCTAAGCAATTTTACCGGGTCGCCCGGTTCTTTTTTTTAACCAGCCCGGTTCTTTTTACACTTCCAGCTGGATTTCAGCAGCGGCTTTTTGGACAAGATCACGCCGTGTTAGGCTTCCAGAGCCCCGGCTAAGCAATTTTACCGGGTCGCCCGGTTCTTTTTTTAACCAGCCCGGTTCTTTTTACACTTCCAGCTGGAGCTCAGCATCGTGTAAAACATAAACCAAACGATGAAATTGGTTATTTCTTCATGTATAATGATCAACTCGATACTCCCTAGCCCCCAACAGCCTTTTTTTTTCATAACACTTTAACCAGAGTGACGGGAGAGCGGCATTTCAGAAAAGGTGCTTATCTCGGCGAGAAAAAGCGATTTCGGCAATAAAATTTAAAACGCGTGTAAAACATAAACCAAACGATGAAATTGGTTATTTCTTCATGTATAATGATCAACTCGATACTCCCTAGCCCCCAACAGCCTTTTTTTTCACAACACTTTAACCAGAGTGACGGGAGAGCGGCATTTCAGAAAACGTGCTTATCTCGGCGAGAAAAAGCGATTTCGGCAATAAAATTTAAAACGCGTGTAAAACATAAACCAAACGATGAAATTTGTTATTTCTTCATGTATAATGATCAACTCGATACTCCCTAGCCCCCAACAGCCTTTTTTTTTTCATAACACTTTAACCAGAGTGACGGGAGAGCGGCATTTCAGAAAACGTGCTTATCTCGGCGAGAAAAAGCGATTTCGGCAATAAAATTTAAAACGCGTGTAAAACATAAACCAAACGATGAAATTGGTTATTTCTTCATGTATAATGATCAACTCGATACTCCCTAGCCCCCAACAGCCTTTTTTTTCATAACACTTTAACCAGAGTGACGGGAGAGCGGCATTTCAGAAAACGTGCTTATCTCGGCGAGAAAAAGCGATTTCGGCAATAAAATTTAAAACGCGTGTAAAACATAAACCAAACGATGAAATTGGTTATTTCTTCATGTATAATGATGAATTCGATACTCCCTAGCCCCCAACAGCCTTTTTTTTCATAACACTTTAACCAGAGTGACGGGAGAGCGGCATTTCAGAAAACGTGCTTATCTCGGCGAGAAAAAGCGATTTCGGCAATAAAATTTAAAACGCGTGTAAAACATAAACCAAACGATGAAATTGGTTATTTCTTCATGTATAATGATCAACTCGATACTCCCTAGCCCCCAACAGCCTTTTTTTTCATAACACTTTAACCAGAGTGACGGGAGAGCGGCATTTCAGAAAACGTGCTTATCTCGGCGAGAAGAAGCGATTTCGGCAATAAAATTTAAAACGCGTGTAAAACATAAACCAAACGATGAAATTGGTTATTTCTTCATGTATAATGATCAACTCGATACTCCCTAGCCCCCAACAGCCTTTTTTTTCCATAACACTTTAACCAGAGTGACGGGAGAGCGGCATTTCAGAAAACGTGCTTATCTCGGCGAGAAAAAGCGATTTCGGCAATAAAATTTAAAACGCGTGTAAAACATAAACCAAACGATGAAATTGGTTATTTCTTCATGCATAATGATCAACTCGATACTCCCTAGCCCCCAGCAGCCTTTTTTTTCATAACACTTTAACCAGAGTGACGGGAGAGCGGCATTTCAGAAAACGTGCTTATCTCGGCGAGAAAAAGCGATTTCGGCAATAAAATTTAAAACGCGTGTAAAACATAAACCAAACGATGAAATTGGTTATTTCTTCATGTATAATGATCAACTCGAGTCGAGCTCCAGGGAGAGAGGCTGATTTTTCGCTTTTTGAGGCCGACCGACGAACCGGCGCGGGGCGGACTCAAAAGCCCGCAGAG
Organism: Syngnathus leptorhynchus; assembly: GCF_054491065.1. Classification (NCBI taxonomy): domain Eukaryota; kingdom Metazoa; phylum Chordata; class Actinopteri; order Syngnathiformes; family Syngnathidae; genus Syngnathus; species Syngnathus leptorhynchus. The sequence continues at coordinate 61,895 of NW_028232201.1, read as the reverse complement.
CCGTAGGCACTTAGAAAAGTTTCGCCTTTGGCTGTGAGCTCCAGGGGGAGAGGCTGGTTTTACGTTATTTTAGGCCGGCTGGAGAACCGGCGCGGGTCGGACGCACAATCCCCGCAGAGCCGTGGGCACTTAGAAAATTTTTGCCAAGTTGGCTCTGAGCGCCTGGTACCTAATATGGAAGTATAGAGGCCGACTTTCGGGCAAGATCACGCCGCGTTAGGCTTCCAGGACCCCGGCTAAGCAATTTTACCGGGCCGCCCGGTTCTTTTTTTGAACCAGCCCGGTTCTTTTTACACTTCCAGCTGGAGCTCAGCAGCGGCTTTTTGCGCAAGATCACGCCGGGTTAGGCTTCCAGGACCTCGGCTAAGCAATTCTACCGGGCCGCCCGGTTCTTTTTTTGAACCAGCCCGGTTCTTTTTACACTTCCAGCTGGAGCTCACGAGCGGCTTTTTGGACAAGATCACGCCGTGTTAGGCTTCCAGAGCCCCGGCTAAGCAATTTTACCGGCCCGCCCGGTTCTTTTTTTTAACCAGCCCGGTTCTTTTTACACTTCCAGCTGGAGCTCAGCAGCGGGTTTTTGGACAAGATCACGCCGTGTTAGGCTTCCAGAGCCCCGGCTAAGCAATTTTACAGGGTCGCCCGGTTCTTTTTTTTAACCAGCCCGGTTTTTTTTACACTTCCAGCTGGAGCTCAGCAGCAGCTTTATGCACAGTATCACGCCGGGTTAGGCTTCCAGAGCCCCGGCTAAGCAATTTTACCGGGCCGCCCGGTTCTTTTTTTTAACCAGCCCGGTTCTTTTTACACTTCCAGCTGGAGCTCAGCAGCGGCTTTTTGGAAAAGATCACGCCGTGTTAGGCTTCCAGAGCCCCGGCTAAGCAATTTTACCGGGTCGCCCGGTTCTTTTTTTTAACCAGCCCGGTTCTTTTTACACTTCCAGCTGGATTTCAGCAGCGGCTTTTTGGACAAGATCACGCCGTGTTAGGCTTCCAGAGCCCCGGCTAAGCAATTTTACCGGGTCGCCCGGTTCTTTTTTTAACCAGCCCGGTTCTTTTTACACTTCCAGCTGGAGCTCAGCATCGTGTAAAACATAAACCAAACGATGAAATTGGTTATTTCTTCATGTATAATGATCAACTCGATACTCCCTAGCCCCCAACAGCCTTTTTTTTCATAACACTTTAACCAGAGTGACGGGAGAGCGGCATTTCAGAAAACGTGCTTATCTCGGCGAGAAAAAGCGATTTCGGCAATAAAATTTAAAACGCGTGTAAAACATAAACCAAACGATGAAATTGGTTATTTCTTCATGTATAATGATCAACTCGATACTCCCTAGCCCCCAACAGCCTTTTTTTTCATAACACTTTAACCAGAGTGACGGGAGAGCGGCATTTCAGAAAACGTGCTTATCTCGGCGAGAAAAAGCGATTTCGGCAATAAAATTTAAAACGCGTGTAAAACATAAACCAAACGATGAAATTGGTTATTTCTTCATGTATAATGATCAACTCGATACTCCCTAGCCCCCAACAGCCTTTTTTTTCATAACACTTTAACCAGAGTGACGGGAGAGCGGCATTTCAGAAAACGTGCTTATCTCGGCGAGAAAAAGCGATTTCGGCAATAAAATTTAAAACGCGTGTAAAACATAAATGAAACGATGAAATTGGTTATTTCTTCATGTATAATGATCAACTCGATACTCCCTAGCCCCCAACAGCCTTTTTTTTCATAACACTTTAACCAGAGTGACGGGAGAGCGGCATTTCAGAAAACGTGCTTATCTCGGCGAGAAAAAGCGATTTCGGCAATAAAATTTAAAACGCGTGTAAAACATAAACCAAACGATGAAATTGGTTATTTCTTCATGTATAATGATCAACTCGATACTCCCTAGCCCCCAGCAGCCTTTTTTTTCATAACACTTTAACCAGAGTGACGGGAGAGCGGCATTTCAGAAAACGTGCTTATCTCGGCGAGAAAAAGCGATTTCGGCAATAAAATTTAAAACGCGTGTAAAACATAAACCAAACGATGAAATTGGTTATTTCTTCATGTATAATGATCAACTCGAGTCGAGCTCCAGGGAGAGAGGCTGATTTTTCGCTTTTTGAGGCCGACCGACGAACCGGCGCGGGGCGGACTCAAAAGCCCGCAGAGCCGTAGGCACTTAGAAAAGTTTCGCCTTTGGCTGTGAGCTCCAGGGGGAGAGGCTGGTTTTGCGTTATTTTAGGCCGGCTGGAGAACCGGCGCGGGTCGGACGCACAATCCCCGCAGAGCCGTGGGCACTTAGAAAATTTTTGCCAAGTTGGCTCTGAGCGCCTGGTACCTAATATGGAAGTATAGAGGCCGACTTTCGGGCAAGATCACGCCGCGTTAGGCTTCCAGGACCCCGGCTAAGCAATTTTACCGGGCCGCCCGGTTCTTTTTTTGAACCAGCCCGGTTCTTTTTACACTTCCAGCTGGAGCTCAGCAGCGGCTTTTTGCGCAAGATCACGCCGGGTTAGGCTTCCAGGACCTCGGCTAAGCAATTCTACCGGGCCGCCCGGTTCTTTTTTTGAACCAGCCCGGTTCTTTTTACACTTCCAGCTGGAGCTCACGAGCGGCTTTTTGGACAAGATCACGCCGTGTTAGGCTTCCAGAGCCCCGGCTAAGCAATTTTACCGGCCCGCCCGGTTCTTTTTTTTAACCAGCCCGGTTCTTTTTACACTTCCAGCTGGAGCTCAGCATCGTGTAAAACATAAACCAAACGATGAAATTGGTTATTTCTTCATGTATAATGATCAACTCGATACTCCCTAGCCCCCAACAGCCTTTTTTTTCATAACACTTTAACCAGAGTGACGGGAGAGCGGCATTTCAGAAAACGTGCTTATCTCGGCGAGAAAAAGCGATTTCGGCAATAAAATTTAAAACGCGTGTAAAACATAAACCAAACGATGAAATTGGTTATTTCTTCATGTATAATGATCAACTCGATACTCCCTAGCCCCCAACAGCCTTTTTTTTCATAACACTTTAACCAGAGTGACGGGAGAGCGGCATTTCAGAAAACGTGCTTATCTCGGCGAGAAAAAGCGATTTCGGCAATAAAATTTAAAACGCGTGTAAAACATAAATCAAACGATGAAATTGGTTATTTCTTCATGTATAATGATCAACTCGATACTCCCTAGCCCCCAACAGCCTTTTTTTTCATAACACTTTAACCAGAGTGACGGGAGAGCGGCATTTCAGAAAACGTGCTTATCTCGGCGAGAAAAAGAGATTTCGGCAATAAAATTTAAAACGCGTGTAAAACATAAACCAAACGATGAAATTGGTTATTTCTTCATGTATAATGATCAACTCGATACTCCCTAGCCCCCAACAGCCTTTTTTTTCATAACACTTTAACCAGAGTGACGGGAGAGCGGCATTTCAGAAAACGTGCTTATCTCGGCGAGAAAAAGCGATTTCGGCAATAAAATTTAAAACGCGTGTAAAACATAAACCAAACGATGAAATTGGTTATTTCTTCATGTATAATGATCAACTCGATACTCCCTAGCCCCCAACAGCCTTTTTTTTTCATAACACTTTAACCACAGTGACGGGAGAGCGGCATTTCAGAAAACGTGCTTATCTCGGCGAGAAAAAGCGATTTCAGCAATAAAATTTAAAACGCGTGTAAAACATAAACCAAACGATGAAATTGGTTATTTCTTCATGTATAATGATCAACTCGATACTCCCTAGCCCCCAACAGCCTTTTTTTTCACAACACTTTAACCAGAGTGACGGGAGAGCGGCATTTCAGAAAACGTGCTTATCTCGGCGAGAAAAAGCGATTTCGGCAATAAAATTTAAAACGCGTGTAAAACATAAACCAAACGATGAAATTGGTTATTTCTTCATGTATAATGATCAACTCGATACTCCCTAGCCCCCAACAACCTTTTTTTTCATAACATTTTAACCAGAGTGACGGGAGAGCGGCATTTCAGAAAACGTGCTTATCTTGGCGAGAAAAAGCGATTTCGGCAATAAAATTTAAAACGCGTGTAAAACATAAATCAAACGATGAAATTGGTTATTTCTTCATGTATAATGATCAACTCGATACTCCCTAGCCCCCAACAGCCTTTTTTTTCATAACACTTTAACCAGAGTGACGGGAGAGCGGCATTTCAGAAAACGTGCTTATCTCGGCGAGAAAAAGCGATTTCGGCAATAAAATTTAAAACGCGTGTAAAACATAAACCAAACGATGAAATTGGTTATTTCTTCATGTATAATGATCAACTCGATACTCCCTAGCCCCCAACAGCCTTTTTTTTCATAACACTTTAACCAGAGTGACGGGAGAGCGGCATTTCAGAAAACGTGCTTATCTCGGCGAGAAAAAGCGATTTCGGCAATAAAATTTAAAACGCGTGTAAAACATAAACCAAACGATGAAATTGGTTATTTCTTCATGTATAATGATCAACTCGATACTCCCTAGCCCCCAACAGCCTTTTTTTTCATAACACTTTAACCAGAGTGACGGGAGAGCGGCATTTCAGAAAACGTGCTTATCTCGGCGAGAAAAAGCGATTTCGGCAATAAAATTTAAAACGCGTGTAAAACATAAACCAAACGATGAAATTGGTTATTTCTTCATGTATAATGATCAACTCGAGTCGAGCTCCAGGGAGAGAGGCTGATTTTTCGCTTTTTGAGGCCGACCGACGAACCGGCGCGGGGCGGACTCAAAAGCCCGCAGAGCCGTAGGCACTTAGAAAAGTTTCGCCTTTGGCTGTGAGCTCCAGGGGGAGAGGCTGGTTTTGCGTTATTTTAGGCCGGCTGGAGAACCGGCGCGGGTCGGACGCACAATCCCCGCAGAGCCGTGGGCACTTAGAAAATTTTTGCCAAGTTGGCTCTGAGCGCCTGGTACCTAATATGGAAGTATAGAGGCCGACTTTCGGGCAAGATCACGCCGCGTTAGGCTTCCAGGACCCCGGCTAAGCAATTTTACCGGGCCGCCCGGTTCTTTTTTTGAACCAGCCCGGTTCTTTTTACACTTCCAGCTGGAGCTCAGCAGCGGCTTTTTGCGCAAGATCACGCCGGGTTAGGCTTCCAGGACCTCGGCTAAGCAATTCTACCGGGCCGCCCGGTTCTTTTTTTGAACCAGCCCGGTTCTTTTTACACTTCCAGCTGGAGCTCACGAGCGGCTTTTTGGACAAGATCACGCCGTGTTAGGCTTCCAGAGCCCCGGCTAAGCAATTTTACCGGCCCGCCCGGTTCTTTTTTTTAACCAGCCCGGTTCTTTTTACACTTCCAGCTGGAGCTCAGCATCGTGTAAAACATAAACCAAACGATGAAATTGGTTATTTCTTCATGTATAATGATCAACTCGATACTCCCTAGCCCCCAACAGCCTTTTTTTTCATAACACTTTAACCAGAGTGACGGGAGAGCGGCATTTCAGAAAACGTGCTTATCTCGGCGAGAAAAAGCGATTTCGGCAATAAAATTTAAAACGCGTGTAAAACATAAACCAAACGATGAAATTGGTTATTTCTTCATGTATAATGATCAACTCGATACTCCCTAGCCCCCAACAGCCTTTTTTTTCATAACACTTTAACCAGAGTGACGGGAGAGCGGCATTTCAGAAAACGTGCTTATCTCGGCGAGAAAAAGCGATTTCGGCAATAAAATTTAAAACGCGTGTAAAACATAAACCAAACGATGAAATTGGTTATTTCTTCATGTATAATGATCAACTCGATACTCCCTAGCCCCCAACAGCCTTTTTTTTCATAACACTTTAACCAGAGTGACGGGAGAGCGGCATTTCAGAAAACGTGCTTATCTCGGCGAGAAAAAGCGATTTCGGCAATAAAATTTAAAACGCGTGTAAAACATAAACCAAACGATGAAATTGGTTATTTCTTCATGTATAATGATCAACTCGATACTCCCTAGCCCCCAACAGCCTTTTTTTTCATAACACTTTAACCAGAGTGACGGGAGAGCGGCATTTCAGAAAACGTGCTTATCTCGGCGAGAAAAAGCGATTTCGGCAATAAAATTTAAAACGCGTGTAAAACATAAACCAAACGATGAAATTGGTTATTTCTTCATGTATAATGATCAACTCGATACTCCCTAGCCCCCAACAGCCTTTTTTTTCATAACACTTTAACCAGAGTGACGGGAGAGCGGCATTTCAGAAAACGTGCTTATCTCGGCGAGAAAAAGCGATTAAGGCAATATAATTTAAAACGCGTGTAAAACATAAACCAAACGATGAAATTGGTTATTTCTTCATGTATAATGATCAACTCGATACTCCCTAGCCCCCAACAGCCTTTTTTTTCCATAACACTTTAACCAGAGTGACGGGAGAGCGGCATTTCAGAAAACGTGCTTATCTCGGCGAGAAAAAGCGATTTCGGCAATAAAATTTAAAACGCGTGTAAAACATAAACCAAACGATGAAATTGGTTATTTCTTCATGCATAATGATCAACTCGATACTCCCTAGCCCCCAGCAGCCTTTTTTTTCATAACACTTTAACCAGAGTGACGGGAGAGCGGCATTTCAGAAAACGTGCTTATCTCGGCGAGAAAAAGCGATTTCGGCAATAAAATTTAAAACGCGTGTAAAACATAAACCAAACGATGAAATTGGTTATTTCTTCATGTATAATGATCAACTCGAGTCGAGCTCCAGGGAGAGAGGCTGATTTTTCGCTTTTTGAGGCCGACCGACGAACCGGCGCGGGGCGGACTCAAAAGCCCGCAGAGCCGTAGGCACTTAGAAAAGTTTCGCCTTTGGCTGTGAGCTCCAGGGGGAGAGGCTGGTTTTACGTTATTTTAGGCCGGCTGGAGAACCGGCGCGGGTCGGACGCACAATCCCCGCAGAGCCGTGGGCACTTAGAAAATTTTTGCCAAGTTGGCTCTGAGCGCCTGGTACCTAATATGGAAGTATAGAGGCCGACTTTCGGGCAAGATCACGCCGCGTTAGGCTTCCAGGACCCCGGCTAAGCAATTTTACCGGGCCGCCCGGTTCTTTTTTTGAACCAGCCCGGTTCTTTTTACACTTCCAGCTGGAGCTCAGCAGCGGCTTTTTGCGCAAGATCACGCCGGGTTAGGCTTCCAGGACCTCGGCTAAGCAATTCTACCGGGCCGCCCGGTTCTTTTTTTGAACCAGCCCGGTTCTTTTTACACTTCCAGCTGGAGCTCACGAGCGGCTTTTTGGACAAGATCACGCCGTGTTAGGCTTCCAGAGCCCCGGCTAAGCAATTTTACCGGCCCGCCCGGTTCTTTTTTTTAACCAGCCCGGTTCTTTTTACACTTCCAGCTGGAGCTCAGCAGCGGGTTTTTGGACAAGATCACGCCGTGTTAGGCTTCCAGAGCCCCGGCTAAGCAATTTTACAGGGTCGCCCGGTTCTTTTTTTTAACCAGCCCGGTTTTTTTTACACTTCCAGCTGGAGCTCAGCAGCAGCTTTATGCACAGTATCACGCCGGGTTAGGCTTCCAGAGCCCCGGCTAAGCAATTTTACCGGGCCGCCCGGTTCTTTTTTTTAACCAGCCCGGTTCTTTTTACACTTCCAGCTGGAGCTCAGCAGCGGCTTTTTGGAAAAGATCACGCCGTGTTAGGCTTCCAGAGCCCCGGCTAAGCAATTTTACCGGGTCGCCCGGTTCTTTTTTTTAACCAGCCCGGTTCTTTTTACACTTCCAGCTGGATTTCAGCAGCGGCTTTTTGGACAAGATCACGCCGTGTTAGGCTTCCAGAGCCCCGGCTAAGCAATTTTACCGGGTCGCCCGGTTCTTTTTTTAACCAGCCCGGTTCTTTTTACACTTCCAGCTGGAGCTCAGCATCGTGTAAAACATAAACCAAACGATGAAATTGGTTATTTCTTCATGTATAATGATCAACTCGATACTCCCTAGCCCCCAACAGCCTTTTTTTTCATAACACTTTAACCAGAGTGACGGGAGAGCGGCATTTCAGAAAACGTGCTTATCTCGGCGAGAAAAAGCGATTTCGGCAATAAAATTTAAAACGCGTGTAAAACATAAACCAAACGATGAAATTGGTTATTTCTTCATGTATAATGATCAACTCGATACTCCCTAGCCCCCAACAGCCTTTTTTTTCATAACACTTTAACCAGAGTGACGGGAGAGCGGCATTTCAGAAAACGTGCTTATCTCGGCGAGAAAAAGCGATTTCGGCAATAAAATTTAAAACGCGTGTAAAACATAAACCAAACGATGAAATTGGTTATTTCTTCATGTATAATGATCAACTCGATACTCCCTAGCCCCCAACAGCCTTTTTTTTCATAACACTTTAACCAGAGTGACGGGAGAGCGGCATTTCAGAAAACGTGCTTATCTCGGCGAGAAAAAGCGATTTCGGCAATACAATTTAAAACGCGTGTAAAACATAAACCAAACGATGAAATTGGTTATTTCTTCATGTATAATGATCAACTCGATACTCCCTAGCCCCCAACAGCCTTTTTTTTCCATAACACTTTAACCAGAGTGACGGGAGAGCGGCATTTCAGAAAACGTGCTTATCTCGGCGAGAAAAAGCGATTTCGGCAATAAAATTTAAAACGCGTGTAAAACATAAACCAAACGATGAAATTGGTTATTTCTTCATGCATAATGATCAACTCGATACTCCCTAGCCCCCAGCAGCCTTTTTTTTCATAACACTTTAACCAGAGTGACGGGAGAGCGGCATTTCAGAAAACGTGCTTATCTCGGCGAGAAAAAGCGATTTCGGCAATAAAATTTAAAACGCGTGTAAAACATAAACCAAACGATGAAATTGGTTATTTCTTCATGTATAATGATCAACTCGAGTCGAGCTCCAGGGAGAGAGGCTGATTTTTCGCTTTTTGAGGCCGACCGACGAACCGGCGCGGGGCGGACTCAAAAGCCCGCAGAGCCGTAGGCACTTAGAAAAGTTTCGCCTTTGGCTGTGAGCTCCAGGGGGAGAGGCTGGTTTTACGTTATTTTAGGCCGGCTGGAGAACCGGCGCGGGTCGGACGCACAATCCCCGCAGAGCCGTGGGCACTTAGAAAATTTTTGCCAAGTTGGCTCTGAGCGCCTGGTACCTAATATGGAAGTATAGAGGCCGACTTTCGGGCAAGATCACGCCGCGTTAGGCTTCCAGGACCCCGGCTAAGCAATTTTACCGGGCCGCCCGGTTCTTTTTTTGAACCAGCCCGGTTCTTTTTACACTTCCAGCTGGAGCTCAGCAGCGGCTTTTTGCGCAAGATCACGCCGGGTTAGGCTTCCAGGACCTCGGCTAAGCAATTCTACCGGGCCGCCCGGTTCTTTTTTTGAACCAGCCCGGTTCTTTTTACACTTCCAGCTGGAGCTCACGAGCGGCTTTTTGGACAAGATCACGCCGTGTTAGGCTTCCAGAGCCCCGGCTAAGCAATTTTACCGGCCCGCCCGGTTCTTTTTTTTAACCAGCCCGGTTCTTTTTACACTTCCAGCTGGAGCTCAGCAGCGGGTTTTTGGACAAGATCACGCCGTGTTAGGCTTCCAGAGCCCCGGCTAAGCAATTTTACAGGGTCGCCCGGTTCTTTTTTTTAACCAGCCCGGTTTTTTTTACACTTCCAGCTGGAGCTCAGCAGCAGCTTTATGCACAGTATCACGCCGGGTTAGGCTTCCAGAGCCCCGGCTAAGCAATTTTACCGGGCCGCCCGGTTCTTTTTTTTAACCAGCCCGGTTCTTTTTACACTTCCAGCTGGAGCTCAGCAGCGGCTTTTTGGAAAAGATCACGCCGTGTTAGGCTTCCAGAGCCCCGGCTAAGCAATTTTACCGGGTCGCCCGGTTCTTTTTTTTAACCAGCCCGGTTCTTTTTACACTTCCAGCTGGATTTCAGCAGCGGCTTTTTGGACAAGATCACGCCGTGTTAGGCTTCCAGAGCCCCGGCTAAGCAATTTTACCGGGTCGCCCGGTTCTTTTTTTAACCAGCCCGGTTCTTTTTACACTTCCAGCTGGAGCTCAGCATCGTGTAAAACATAAACCAAACGATGAAATTGGTTATTTCTTCATGTATAATGATCAACTCGATACTCCCTAGCCCCCAACAGCCTTTTTTTTCATAACACTTTAACCAGAGTGACGGGAGAGCGGCATTTCAGAAAACGTGCTTATCTCGGCGAGAAAAAGCGATTTCGGCAATAAAATTTAAAACGCGTGTAAAACATAAACCAAACGATGAAATTGGTTATTTCTTCATGTATAATGATCAACTCGATACTCCCTAGCCCCCAACAGCCTTTTTTTTCATAACACTTTAACCAGAGTGACGGGAGAGCGGCATTTCAGAAAACGTGCTTATCTCGGCGAGAAAAAGCGATTTCGGCAATAAAATTTAAAACGCGTGTAAAACATAAACCAAACGATGAAATTGGTTATTTCTTCATGTATAATGATCAACTCGATACTCCCTAGCCCCCAACAGCCTTTTTTTTCATAACACTTTAACCAGAGTGACGGGAGAGCGGCATTTCAGAAAACGTGCTTATCTCGGCGAGAAAAAGCGATTTCGGCAATAAAATTTAAAACGCGTGTAAAACATAAATCAAACGATGAAATTGGTTATTTCTTCATGTATAATCATCAACTCGATACTCCCTAGCCCCCAACAGCCTTTTTTTTCATAACACTTTAACCAGAGTGACGGGAGAGCGGCATTTCAGAAAACGTGCTTATCTCGGCGAGAAAAAGCGATTTCGGCAATAAAATTTAAAACGCGTGTAAAACATAAACCAAACGATGAAATTGGTTATTTCTTCATGTATAATGATCAACTCGATACTCCCTAGCCCCCAACAGCCTTTTTTTTCATAACACTTTAACCAGAGTGACGGGAGAGCGGCATTTCAGAAAACGTGCTTATCTCGGCGAGAAAAAGCGATTTCGGCAATAAAATTTAAAACGCGTGTAAAACATAAACCAAACGATGAAATTGGTTATTTCTTCATGTATAATGATCAACTCGAGTCGAGCTCCAGGGAGAGAGGCTGATTTTTCGCTTTTTGAGGCCGACCGACGAACCGGCGCGGGGCGGACTCAAAAGCCCGCAGAGCCGTAGGCACTTAGAAAAGTTTCGCCTTTGGCTGTGAGCTCCAGGGGGAGAGGCTGGTTTTGCGTTATTTTAGGCCGGCTGGAGAACCGGCGCGGGTCGGACGCACAATCCCCGCAGAGCCGTGGGCACTTAGAAAATTTTTGCCAAGTTGGCTCTGAGCGCCTGGTACCTAATATGGAAGTATAGAGGCCGACTTTCGGGCAAGATCACGCCGCGTTAGGCTTCCAGGACCCCGGCTAAGCAATTTTACCGGGCCGCCCGGTTCTTTTTTTGAACCAGCCCGGTTCTTTTTACACTTCCAGCTGGAGCTCAGCAGCGGCTTTTTGCGCAAGATCACGCCGGGTTAGGCTTCCAGGACCTCGGCTAAGCAATTCTACCGGGCCGCCCGGTTCTTTTTTTGAACCAGCCCGGTTCTTTTTACACTTCCAGCTGGAGCTCACGAGCGGCTTTTTGGACAAGATCACGCCGTGTTAGGCTTCCAGAGCCCCGGCTAAGCAATTTTACCGGCCCGCCCGGTTCTTTTTTTTAACCAGCCCGGTTCTTTTTACACTTCCAGCTGGAGCTCAGCATCGTGTAAAACATAAACCAAACGATGAAATTGGTTATTTCTTCATGTATAATGATCAACTCGATACTCCCTAGCCCCCAACAGCCTTTTTTTTCATAACACTTTAACCAGAGTGACGGGAGAGCGGCATTTCAGAAAACGTGCTTATCTCGGCGAGAAAAAGCGATTTCGGCAATAAAATTTAAAACGCGTGTAAAACATAAACCAAACGATGAAATTGGTTATTTCTTCATGTATAATGATCAACTCGATACTCCCTAGCCCCCAACAGCCTTTTTTTTCATAACACTTTAACCAGAGTGACGGGAGAGCGGCATTTCAGAAAACGTGCTTATCTCGGCGAGAAAAAGCGATTTCGGCAATAAAATTTAAAACGCGTGTAAAACATAAACCAAACGATGAAATTGGTTATTTCTTCATGTATAATGATCAACTCGATACTCCCTAGCCCCCAACAGCCTTTTTTTTTCATAACACTTTAACCACAGTGACGGGAGAGCGGCATTTCAGAAAACGTGCTTATCTCGGCGAGAAAAAGCGATTTCAGCAATAAAATTTAAAACGCGTGTAAAACATAAACCAAACAATGAAATTGGTTATTTCTTCATGTATAATGATCAACTCGATACTCCCTAGCCCCCAACAGCCTTTTTTTTCATAACACTTTAACCACAGTGACGGGAGAGCGGCATTTCAGAAAACGTGCTTATCTCGGCGAGAAAAAGCGATTTCAGCAATAAAATTTAAAACGCGTGTAAAACATAAACCAAACGATGAAATTGGTTATTTCTTCATGTATAATGATCAACTCGATACTCCCTAGCCCCCAACAGCCTTTTTTTTCATAACACTTTAACCAGAGTGACGGGAGAGCGGCATTTCAGAAAACGTGCTTATCTCGGCGAGAAAAAGCGATTTCGGCAATAAAATTTAAAACGCGTGTAAAACATAAATCAAACGATGAAATTGGTTATTTCTTCATGTATAATCATCAACTCGATACTCCCTAGCCCCCAACAGCCTTTTTTTTCATAACACTTTAACCAGAGTGACGGGAGAGCGGCATTTCAGAAAACGTGCTTATCTCGGCGAGAAAAAGCGATTTCGGCAATAAAATTTAAAACGCGTGTAAAACATAAACCAAACGATGAAATTGGTTATTTCTTCATGTATAATGATCAACTCGATACTCCCTAGCCCCCAACAGCCTTTTTTTTCATAACACTTTAACCAGAGTGACGGGAGAGCGGCATTTCAGAAAACGTGCTTATCTCGGCGAGAAAAAGCGATTTCGGCAATAAAATTTAAAACGCGTGTAAAACATAAACCAAACGATGAAATTGGTTATTTCTTCATGTATAATGATCAACTCGAGTCGAGCTCCAGGGAGAGAGGCTGATTTTTCGCTTTTTGAGGCCGACCGACGAACCGGCGCGGGGCGGACTCAAAAGCCCGCAGAGCCGTAGGCACTTAGAAAAGTTTCGCCTTTGGCTGTGAGCTCCAGGGGGAGAGGCTGGTTTTGCGTTATTTTAGGCCGGCTGGAGAACCGGCGCGGGTCGGACGCACAATCCCCGCAGAGCCGTGGGCACTTAGAAAATTTTTGCCAAGTTGGCTCTGAGCGCCTGGTACCTAATATGGAAGTATAGAGGCCGACTTTCGGGCAAGATCACGCCGCGTTAGGCTTCCAGGACCCCGGCTAAGCAATTTTACCGGGCCGCCCGGTTCTTTTTTTGAACCAGCCCGGTTCTTTTTACACTTCCAGCTGGAGCTCAGCAGCGGCTTTTTGCGCAAGATCACGCCGGGTTAGGCTTCCAGGACCTCGGCTAAGCAATTCTACCGGGCCGCCCGGTTCTTTTTTTGAACCAGCCCGGTTCTTTTTACACTTCCAGCTGGAGCTCACGAGCGGCTTTTTGGACAAGATCACGCCGTGTTAGGCTTCCAGAGCCCCGGCTAAGCAATTTTACCGGCCCGCCCGGTTCTTTTTTTTAACCAGCCCGGTTCTTTTTACACTTCCAGCTGGAGCTCAGCATCGTGTAAAACATAAACCAAACGATGAAATTGGTTATTTCTTCATGTATAATGATCAACTCGATACTCCCTAGCCCCCAACAGCCTTTTTTTTCATAACACTTTAACCAGAGTGACGGGAGAGCGGCATTTCAGAAAACGTGCTTATCTCGGCGAGAAAAAGCGATTTCGGCAATAAAATTTAAAACGCGTGTAAAACATAAACCAAACGATGAAATTGGTTATTTCTTCATGTATAATGATCAACTCGATACTCCCTAGCCCCCAACAGCCTTTTTTTTCATAACACTTTAACCAGAGTGACGGGAGAGCGGCATTTCAGAAAACGTGCTTATCTCGGCGAGAAAAAGCGATTTCGGCAATAAAATTTAAAACGCGTGTAAAACATAAACCAAACGATGAAATTGGTTATTTCTTCATGTATAATGATCAACTCGATACTCCCTAGCCCCCAACAGCCTTTTTTTTTCATAACACTTTAACCACAGTGACGGGAGAGCGGCATTTCAGAAAACGTGCTTATCTCGGCGAGAAAAAGCGATTTCAGCAATAAAATTTAAAACGCGTGTAAAACATAAACCAAACGATGAAATTGGTTATTTCTTCATGTATAATGATCAACTCGATACTCCCTAGCCCCCAACAGCCTTTTTTTTCATAACACTTTAACCAGAGTGACGGGAGAGCGGCATTTCAGAAAACGTGCTTATCTCGGCGAAAAAAAGCGATTTCGGCAATAAAATTTAAAACGCGTGTAAAACATAAACCAAACGATGAAATTGGTTATTTCTTCATGTATAATGATCAACTCGATACTCCCTAGCCCCCAACAGCCTTTTTTTTCATAACACTTTAACCAGAGTGACGGGAGAGCGGCATTTCAGAAAACGTGCTTATCTCGGCGAGAAAAAGCGATTTCGGCAATAAAATTTAAAACGCGTGTAAAACATAAACCAAACGATGAAATTGGTTATTTCTTCATGTATAATGATCAACTCGATACTCCCTAGCCCCCAACAGCCTTTTTTTTCATAACACTTTAACCAGAGTGACGGGAGAGCGGCATTTCAGAAAACGTGCTTATCTCGGCGAGAAAAAGCGATTTCGGCAATACAATTTAAAACGCGTGTAAAACATAAACCAAACGATGAAATTGGTTATTTCTTCATGTATAATGATCAACTCGATACTCCCTAGCCCCCAACAGCCTTTTTTTTCCATAACACTTTAACCAGAGTGACGGGAGAGCGGCATTTCAGAAAACGTGCTTATCTCGGCGAGAAAAAGCGATTTCGGCAATAAAATTTAAAACGCGTGTAAAACATAAACCAAACGATGAAATTGGTTATTTCTTCATGCATAATGATCAACTCGATACTCCCTAGCCCCCAGCAGCCTTTTTTTTCATAACACTTTAACCAGAGTGACGGGAGAGCGGCATTTCAGAAAACGTGCTTATCTCGGCGAGAAAAAGCGATTTCGGCAATAAAATTTAAAACGCGTGTAAAACATAAACCAAACGATGAAATTGGTTATTTCTTCATGTATAATGATCAACTCGAGTCGAGCTCCAGGGAGAGAGGCTGATTTTTCGCTTTTTGAGGCCGACCGACGAACCGGCGCGGGGCGGACTCAAAAGCCCGCAGAGCCGTAGGCACTTAGAAAAGTTTCGCCTTTGGCTGTGAGCTCCAGGGGGAGAGGCTGGTTTTACGTTATTTTAGGCCGGCTGGAGAACCGGCGCGGGTCGGACGCACAATCCCCGCAGAGCCGTGGGCACTTAGAAAATTTTTGCCAAGTTGGCTCTGAGCGCCTGGTACCTAATATGGAAGTATAGAGGCCGACTTTCGGGCAAGATCACGCCGCGTTAGGCTTCCAGGACCCCGGCTAAGCAATTTTACCGGGCCGCCCGGTTCTTTTTTTGAACCAGCCCGGTTCTTTTTACACTTCCAGCTGGAGCTCAGCAGCGGCTTTTTGCGCAAGATCACGCCGGGTTAGGCTTCCAGGACCTCGGCTAAGCAATTCTACCGGGCCGCCCGGTTCTTTTTTTGAACCAGCCCGGTTCTTTTTACACTTCCAGCTGGAGCTCACGAGCGGCTTTTTGGACAAGATCACGCCGTGTTAGGCTTCCAGAGCCCCGGCTAAGCAATTTTACCGGCCCGCCCGGTTCTTTTTTTTAACCAGCCCGGTTCTTTTTACACTTCCAGCTGGAGCTCAGCAGCGGGTTTTTGGACAAGATCACGCCGTGTTAGGCTTCCAGAGCCCCGGCTAAGCAATTTTACAGGGTCGCCCGGTTCTTTTTTTTAACCAGCCCGGTTTTTTTTACACTTCCAGCTGGAGCTCAGCAGCAGCTTTATGCACAGTATCACGCCGGGTTAGGCTTCCAGAGCCCCGGCTAAGCAATTTTACCGGGCCGCCCGGTTCTTGTTTTTTAACCAGCCCGGTTCTTTTTACACTTCCAGCTGGAGCTCAGCAGCGGCTTTTTGGAAAAGATCACGCCGTGTTAGGCTTCCAGAGCCCCGGCTAAGCAATTTTACCGGGTCGCCCGGTTCTTTTTTTTAACCAGCCCGGTTCTTTTTACACTTCCAGCTGGATTTCAGCAGCGGCTTTTTGGACAAGATCACGCCGTGTTAGGCTTCCAGAGCCCCGGCTAAGCAATTTTACCGGGTCGCCCGGTTCTTTTTTTAACCAGCCCGGTTCTTTTTACACTTCCAGCTGGAGCTCAGCATCGTGTAAAACATAAACCAAACGATGAAATTGGTTATTTCTTCATGTATAATGATCAACTCGATACTCCCTAGCCCCCAACAGCCTTTTTTTTCATAACACTTTAACCAGAGTGACGGGAGAGCGGCATTTCAGAAAACGTGCTTATCTCGGCGAGAAAAAGCGATTTCGGCAATAAAATTTAAAACGCGTGTAAAACATAAACCAAACGATGAAATTGGTTATTTCTTCATGTATAATGATCAACTCGATACTCCCTAGCCCCCAACAGCCTTTTTTTTCATAACACTTTAACCAGAGTGACGGGAGAGCGGCATTTCAGAAAACGTGCTTATCTCGGCGAGAAAAAGCGATTTCGGCAATAAAATTTAAAACGCGTGTAAAACATAAACCAAACGATGAAATTGGTTATTTCTTCATGTATAATGATCAACTCGATACTCCCTAGCCCCCAACAGCCTTTTTTTTCATAACACTTTAACCAGAGTGACGGGAGAGCGGCATTTCAGAAAACGTGCTTATCTCGGCGAGAAAAAGCGATTTCGGCAATAAAATTTAAAACGCGTGTAAAACATAAATCAAACGATGAAATTGGTTATTTCTTCATGTATAATGATCAACTCGATACTCCCTAGCCCCCAACAGCCTTTTTTTTCATAACACTTTAACCAGAGTGACGGGAGAGCGGCATTTCAGAAAACGTGCTTATCTCGGCGAGAAAAAGCGATTTCGGCAATAAAATTTAAAACGCGTGTAAAACATAAACCAAACGATGAAATTGGTTATTTCTTCATGTATAATGATCAACTCGATACTCCCTAGCCCCCAACAGCCTTTTTTTTCATAACACTTTAACCAGAGTGACGGGAGAGCGGCATTTCAGAAAACGTGCTTATCTCGGCGAGAAAAAGCGATTTCGGCAATAAAATTTAAAACGCGTGTAAAACATAAACCAAACGATGAAATTGGTTATTTCTTCATGTATAATGATCAACTCGAGTCGAGCTCCAGGGAGAGAGGCTGATTTTTCGCTTTTTGAGGCCGACCGACGAACCGGCGCGGGGCGGACTCAAAAGCCCGCAGAGCCGTAGGCACTTAGAAAAGTTTCGCCTTTGGCTGTGAGCTCCAGGGGGAGAGGCTGGTTTTGCGTTATTTTAGGCCGGCTGGAGAACCGGCGCGGGTCGGACGCACAATCCCCGCAGAGCCGTGGGCACTTAGAAAATTTTTGCCAAGTTGGCTCTGAGCGCCTGGTACCTAATATGGAAGTATAGAGGCCGACTTTCGGGCAAGATCACGCCGCGTTAGGCTTCCAGGACCCCGGCTAAGCAATTTTACCGGGCCGCCCGGTTCTTTTTTTGAACCAGCCCGGTTCTTTTTACACTTCCAGCTGGAGCTCAGCAGCGGCTTTTTGCGCAAGATCACGCCGGGTTAGGCTTCCAGGACCTCGGCTAAGCAATTCTACCGGGCCGCCCGGTTCTTTTTTTGAACCAGCCCGGTTCTTTTTACACTTCCAGCTGGAGCTCACGAGCGGCTTTTTGGACAAGATCACGCCGTGTTAGGCTTCCAGAGCCCCGGCTAAGCAATTTTACCGGCCCGCCCGGTTCTTTTTTTTAACCAGCCCGGTTCTTTTTACACTTCCAGCTGGAGCTCAGCATCGTGTAAAACATAAACCAAACGATGAAATTGGTTATTTCTTCATGTATAATGATCAACTCGATACTCCCTAGCCCCCAACAGCCTTTTTTTTTCATAACACTTTAACCAGAGTGACGGGAGAGCGGCATTTCAGAAAACGTGCTTATCTCGGCGAGAAAAAGCGATTTCGGCAATAAAATTTAAAACGCGTGTAAAACATAAACCAAACGATGAAATTGGTTATTTCTTCATGTATAATGATCAACTCGCTACTCCCTAGCCCCCAACA
Organism: Syngnathus leptorhynchus; assembly: GCF_054491065.1. Classification (NCBI taxonomy): domain Eukaryota; kingdom Metazoa; phylum Chordata; class Actinopteri; order Syngnathiformes; family Syngnathidae; genus Syngnathus; species Syngnathus leptorhynchus. The sequence goes on along the minus strand of NW_028232201.1, from coordinate 43,553 downwards.
GCCTTTTTTTTCATAACACTTTAACCAGAGTGACGGGAGAGCGGCATTTCAGAAAACGTGCTTATCTCGGCGAGAAAAAGCGATTTCGGCAATAAAATTTAAAACGCGTGTAAAACATAAACCAAACGATGAAATTGGTTATTTCTTCATGTATAATGATCAACTCGATACTCCCTAGCCCCCAACAGCCTTTTTTTTCATAACACTTTAACCAGAGTGACGGGAGAGCGGCATTTCAGAAAACGTGCTTATCTCGGCGAGAAAAAGCGATTTCGGCAATAAAATTTAAAACGCGTGTAAAACATAAACCAAACGATGAAATTGGTTATTTCTTCATGTATAATGATCAACTCGAGTCGAGCTCCAGGGAGAGAGGCTGATTTTTCGCTTTTTGAGGCCGACCGACGAACCGGCGCGGGGCGGACTCAAAATCCCGCAGAGCCGTAGGCACTTAGAAAAGTTTCGCCTTTGGCTGTGAGCTCCAGGGGGAGAGGCTGGTTTTACGTTATTTTAGGCCGGCTGGAGAACCGGCGCGGGTCGGACGCACAATCCCCGCAGAGCCGTGGGCACTTAGAAAATTTTTGCCAAGTTGGCTCTGAGCGCCTGGTACCTAATATGGAAGTATAGAGGCCGACTTTCGGGCAAGATCACGCCGCGTTAGGCTTCCAGGACCCCGGCTAAGCAATTTTACCGGGCCGCCCGGTTCTTTTTTTGAACCAGCCCGGTTCTTTTTACACTTCCAGCTGGAGCTCAGCAGCGGCTTTTTGCGCAAGATCACGCCGGGTTAGGCTTCCAGGACCTCGGCTAAGCAATTCTACCGGGCCGCCCGGTTCTTTTTTTGAACCAGCCCGGTTCTTTTTACACTTCCAGCTGGAGCTCACGAGCGGCTTTTTGGACAAGATCACGCCGTGTTAGGCTTCCAGAGCCCCGGCTAAGCAATTTTACCGGCCCGCCCGGTTCTTTTTTTTAACCAGCCCGGTTCTTTTTACACTTCCAGCTGGAGCTCAGCAGCGGGTTTTTGGACAAGATCACGCCGTGTTAGGCTTCCAGAGCCCCGGCTAAGCAATTTTACAGGGTCGCCCGGTTCTTTTTTTTAACCAGCCCGGTTTTTTTTACACTTCCAGCTGGAGCTCAGCAGCAGCTTTATGCACAGTATCACGCCGGGTTAGGCTTCCAGAGCCCCGGCTAAGCAATTTTACCGGGCCGCCCGGTTCTTTTTTTTAACCAGCCCGGTTCTTTTTACACTTCCAGCTGGAGCTCAGCAGCGGCTTTTTGGAAAAGATCACGCCGTGTTAGGCTTCCAGAGCCCCGGCTAAGCAATTTTACCGGGTCGCCCGGTTCTTTTTTTTAACCAGCCCGGTTCTTTTTACACTTCCAGCTGGATTTCAGCAGCGGCTTTTTGGACAAGATCACGCCGTGTTAGGCTTCCAGAGCCCCGGCTAAGCAATTTTACCGGGTCGCCCGGTTCTTTTTTTAACCAGCCCGGTTCTTTTTACACTTCCAGCTGGAGCTCAGCATCGTGTAAAACATAAACCAAACGATGAAATTGGTTATTTCTTCATGTATAATGATCAACTCGATACTCCCTAGCCCCCAACAGCCTTTTTTTTCATAACACTTTAACCAGAGTGACGGGAGAGCGGCATTTCAGAAAACGTGCTTATCTCGGCGAGAAAAAGCGATTTCGGCAATAAAATTTAAAACGCGTGTAAAACATAAACCAAACGATGAAATTGGTTATTTCTTCATGTATAATGATCAACTCGATACTCCCTAGCCCCCAACAGCCTTTTTTTTCATAACACTTTAACCAGAGTGACGGGAGAGCGGCATTTCAGAAAACGTGCTTATCTCGGCGAGAAAAAGCGATTTCGGCAATAAAATTTAAAACGCGTGTAAAACATAAACCAAACGATGAAATTGGTTATTTCTTCATGTATAATGATCAACTCGATACTCCCTAGCCCCCAACAGCCTTTTTTTTCATAACACTTTAACCAGAGTGACGGGAGAGCGGCATTTCAGAAAACGTGCTTATCTCGGCGAGAAAAAGCGATTTCGGCAATAAAATTTAAAACGCGTGTAAAACATAAATCAAACGATGAAATTGGTTATTTCTTCATGTATAATCATCAACTCGATACTCCCTAGCCCCCAACAGCCTTTTTTTTCATAACACTTTAACCAGAGTGACGGGAGAGCGGCATTTCAGAAAACGTGCTTATCTCGGCGAGAAAAAGCGATTTCGGCAATAAAATTTAAAACGCGTGTAAAACATAAACCAAACGATGAAATTGGTTATTTCTTCATGTATAATGATCAACTCGATACTCCCTAGCCCCCAACAGCCTTTTTTTTCATAACACTTTAACCAGAGTGACGGGAGAGCGGCATTTCAGAAAACGTGCTTATCTCGGCGAGAAAAAGCGATTTCGGCAATAAAATTTAAAACGCGTGTAAAACATAAACCAAACGATGAAATTGGTTATTTCTTCATGTATAATGATCAACTCGAGTCGAGCTCCAGGGAGAGAGGCTGATTTTTCGCTTTTTGAGGCCGACCGACGAACCGGCGCGGGGCGGACTCAAAAGCCCGCAGAGCCGTAGGCACTTAGAAAAGTTTCGCCTTTGGCTGTGAGCTCCAGGGGGAGAGGCTGGTTTTGCGTTATTTTAGGCCGGCTGGAGAACCGGCGCGGGTCGGACGCACAATCCCCGCAGAGCCGTGGGCACTTAGAAAATTTTTGCCAAGTTGGCTCTGAGCGCCTGGTACCTAATATGGAAGTATAGAGGCCGACTTTCGGGCAAGATCACGCCGCGTTAGGCTTCCAGGACCCCGGCTAAGCAATTTTACCGGGCCGCCCGGTTCTTTTTTTGAACCAGCCCGGTTCTTTTTACACTTCCAGCTGGAGCTCAGCAGCGGCTTTTTGCGCAAGATCACGCCGGGTTAGGCTTCCAGGACCTCGGCTAAGCAATTCTACCGGGCCGCCCGGTTCTTTTTTTGAACCAGCCCGGTTCTTTTTACACTTCCAGCTGGAGCTCACGAGCGGCTTTTTGGACAAGATCACGCCGTGTTAGGCTTCCAGAGCCCCGGCTAAGCAATTTTACCGGCCCGCCCGGTTCTTTTTTTTAACCAGCCCGGTTCTTTTTACACTTCCAGCTGGAGCTCAGCATCGTGTAAAACATAAACCAAACGATGAAATTGGTTATTTCTTCATGTATAATGATCAACTCGATACTCCCTAGCCCCCAACAGCCTTTTTTTTCATAACACTTTAACCAGAGTGACGGGAGAGCGGCATTTCAGAAAACGTGCTTATCTCGGCGAGAAAAAGCGATTTCGGCAATAAAATTTAAAACGCGTGTAAAACATAAACCAAACGATGAAATTGGTTATTTCTTCATGTATAATGATCAACTCGATACTCCCTAGCCCCCAACAGCCTTTTTTTTCATAACACTTTAACCAGAGTGACGGGAGAGCGGCATTTCAGAAAACGTGCTTATCTCGGCGAGAAAAAGCGATTTCGGCAATAAAATTTAAAACGCGTGTAAAACATAAACCAAACGATGAAATTGGTTATTTCTTCATGTATAATGATCAACTCGATACTCCCTAGCCCCCAACAGCCTTTTTTTTTCATAACACTTTAACCACAGTGACGGGAGAGCGGCATTTCAGAAAACGTGCTTATCTCGGCGAGAAAAAGCGATTTCAGCAATAAAATTTAAAACGCGTGTAAAACATAAACCAAACGATGAAATTGGTTATTTCTTCATGTATAATGATCAACTCGATACTCCCTAGCCCCCAACAGCCTTTTTTTTCATAACACTTTAACCAGAGTGACGGGAGAGCGGCATTTCAGAAAACGTGCTTATCTCGGCGAGAAAAAGCGATTTCGGCAATAAAATTTAAAACGCGTGTAAAACATAAACCAAACGATGAAATTGGTTATTTCTTCATGTATAATGATCAACTCGATACTCCCTAGCCCCCAACAGCCTTTTTTTTCATAACACTTTAACCAGAGTGACGGGAGAGCGGCATTTCAGAAAACGTGCTTATCTCGGCGAGAAAAAGCGATTTCGGCAATAAAATTTAAAACGCGTGTAAAACATAAACCAAACGATGAAATTGGTTATTTCTTCATGTATAATGATCAACTCGATACTCCCTAGCCCCCAACAGCCTTTTTTTTCATAACACTTTAACCAGAGTGACGGGAGAGCGGCATTTCAGAAAACGTGCTTATCTCGGCGAGAAAAAGCGATTTCGGCAATACAATTTAAAACGCGTGTAAAACATAAACCAAACGATGAAATTGGTTATTTCTTCATGTATAATGATCAACTCGATACTCCCTAGCCCCCAACAGCCTTTTTTTTCCATAACACTTTAACCAGAGTGACGGGAGAGCGGCATTTCAGAAAACGTGCTTATCTCGGCGAGAAAAAGCGATTTCGGCAATAAAATTTAAAACGCGTGTAAAACATAAACCAAACGATGAAATTGGTTATTTCTTCATGCATAATGATCAACTCGATACTCCCTAGCCCCCAGCAGCCTTTTTTTTCATAACACTTTAACCAGAGTGACGGGAGAGCGGCATTTCAGAAAACGTGCTTATCTCGGCGAGAAAAAGCGATTTCGGCAATAAAATTTAAAACGCGTGTAAAACATAAACCAAACGATGAAATTGGTTATTTCTTCATGTATAATGATCAACTCGAGTCGAGCTCCAGGGAGAGAGGCTGATTTTTCGCTTTTTGAGGCCGACCGACGAACCGGCGCGGGGCGGACTCAAAAGCCCGCAGAGCCGTAGGCACTTAGAAAAGTTTCGCCTTTGGCTGTGAGCTCCAGGGGGAGAGGCTGGTTTTACGTTATTTTAGGCCGGCTGGAGAACCGGCGCGGGTCGGACGCACAATCCCCGCAGAGCCGTGGGCACTTAGAAAATTTTTGCCAAGTTGGCTCTGAGCGCCTGGTACCTAATATGGAAGTATAGAGGCCGACTTTCGGGCAAGATCACGCCGCGTTAGGCTTCCAGGACCCCGGCTAAGCAATTTTACCGGGCCGCCCGGTTCTTTTTTTGAACCAGCCCGGTTCTTTTTACACTTCCAGCTGGAGCTCAGCAGCGGCTTTTTGCGCAAGATCACGCCGGGTTAGGCTTCCAGGACCTCGGCTAAGCAATTCTACCGGGCCGCCCGGTTCTTTTTTTGAACCAGCCCGGTTCTTTTTACACTTCCAGCTGGAGCTCACGAGCGGCTTTTTGGACAAGATCACGCCGTGTTAGGCTTCCAGAGCCCCGGCTAAGCAATTTTACCGGCCCGCCCGGTTCTTTTTTTTAACCAGCCCGGTTCTTTTTACACTTCCAGCTGGAGCTCAGCAGCGGGTTTTTGGACAAGATCACGCCGTGTTAGGCTTCCAGAGCCCCGGCTAAGCAATTTTACAGGGTCGCCCGGTTCTTTTTTTTAACCAGCCCGGTTTTTTTTACACTTCCAGCTGGAGCTCAGCAGCAGCTTTATGCACAGTATCACGCCGGGTTAGGCTTCCAGAGCCCCGGCTAAGCAATTTTACCGGGCCGCCCGGTTCTTTTTTTTAACCAGCCCGGTTCTTTTTACACTTCCAGCTGGAGCTCAGCAGCGGCTTTTTGGAAAAGATCACGCCGTGTTAGGCTTCCAGAGCCCCGGCTAAGCAATTTTACCGGGTCGCCCGGTTCTTTTTTTTAACCAGCCCGGTTCTTTTTACACTTCCAGCTGGATTTCAGCAGCGGCTTTTTGGACAAGATCACGCCGTGTTAGGCTTCCAGAGCCCCGGCTAAGCAATTTTACCGGGTCGCCCGGTTCTTTTTTTAACCAGCCCGGTTCTTTTTACACTTCCAGCTGGAGCTCAGCATCGTGTAAAACATAAACCAAACGATGAAATTGGTTATTTCTTCATGTATAATGATCAACTCGATACTCCCTAGCCCCCAACAGCCTTTTTTTTCATAACACTTTAACCAGAGTGACGGGAGAGCGGCATTTCAGAAAACGTGCTTATCTCGGCGAGAAAAAGCGATTTCGGCAATAAAATTTAAAACGCGTGTAAAACATAAACCAAACGATGAAATTGGTTATTTCTTCATGTATAATGATCAACTCGATACTCCCTAGCCCCCAACAGCCTTTTTTTTCATAACACTTTAACCAGAGTGACGGGAGAGCGGCATTTCAGAAAACGTGCTTATCTCGGCGAGAAAAAGCGATTTCGGCAATAAAATTTAAAACGCGTGTAAAACATAAACCAAACGATGAAATTGGTTATTTCTTCATGTATAATGATCAACTCGATACTCCCTAGCCCCCAACAGCCTTTTTTTTCATAACACTTTAACCAGAGTGACGGGAGAGCGGCATTTCAGAAAACGTGCTTATCTCGGCGAGAAAAAGCGATTTCGGCAATAAAATTTAAAACGCGTGTAAAACATAAATCAAACGATGAAATTGGTTATTTCTTCATGTATAATGATCAACTCGATACTCCCTAGCCCCCAACAGCCTTTTTTTTCATAACACTTTAACCAGAGTGACGGGAGAGCGGCATTTCAGAAAACGTGCTTATCTCGGCGAGAAAAAGCGATTTCGGCAATAAAATTTAAAACGCGTGTAAAACATAAACCAAACGATGAAATTGGTTATTTCTTCATGTATAATGATCAACTCGATACTCCCTAGCCCCCAACAGCCTTTTTTTTCATAACACTTTAACCAGAGTGACGGGAGAGCGGCATTTCAGAAAACGTGCTTATCTCGGCGAGAAAAAGCGATTTCGGCAATAAAATTTAAAACGCGTGTAAAACATAAACCAAACGATGAAATTGGTTATTTCTTCATGTATAATGATCAACTCGAGTCGAGCTCCAGGGAGAGAGGCTGATTTTTCGCTTTTTGAGGCCGACCGACGAACCGGCGCGGGGCGGACTCAAAAGCCCGCAGAGCCGTAGGCACTTAGAAAAGTTTCGCCTTTGGCTGTGAGCTCCAGGGGGAGAGGCTGGTTTTGCGTTATTTTAGGCCGGCTGGAGAACCGGCGCGGGTCGGACGCACAATCCCCGCAGAGCCGTGGGCACTTAGAAAATTTTTGCCAAGTTGGCTCTGAGCGCCTGGTACCTAATATGGAAGTATAGAGGCCGACTTTCGGGCAAGATCACGCCGCGTTAGGCTTCCAGGACCCCGGCTAAGCAATTTTACCGGGCCGCCCGGTTCTTTTTTTGAACCAGCCCGGTTCTTTTTACACTTCCAGCTGGAGCTCAGCAGCGGCTTTTTGCGCAAGATCACGCCGGGTTAGGCTTCCAGGACCTCGGCTAAGCAATTCTACCGGGCCGCCCGGTTCTTTTTTTGAACCAGCCCGGTTCTTTTTACACTTCCAGCTGGAGCTCACGAGCGGCTTTTTGGACAAGATCACGCCGTGTTAGGCTTCCAGAGCCCCGGCTAAGCAATTTTACCGGCCCGCCCGGTTCTTTTTTTTAACCAGCCCGGTTCTTTTTACACTTCCAGCTGGAGCTCAGCATCGTGTAAAACATAAACCAAACGATGAAATTGGTTATTTCTTCATGTATAATGATCAACTCGATACTCCCTAGCCCCCAACAGCCTTTTTTTTTCATAACACTTTAACCAGAGTGACGGGAGAGCGGCATTTCAGAAAACGTGCTTATCTCGGCGAGAAAAAGCGATTTCGGCAATAAAATTTAAAACGCGTGTAAAACATAAACCAAACGATGAAATTGGTTATTTCTTCATGTATAATGATCAACTCGATACTCCCTAGCACCCAACAGCCTTTTTTTTTCATAACACTTTAACCAGAGTGACGGGAGAGCGGCATTTCAGAAAACGTGCTTATCTCGGCGAGAAAAAGCGATTTCGGCAATAAAATTTAAAACGCGTGTAAAACATAAACCAAACGATGAAATTGGTTAATTCTTCATGTATAATGATCAACTCGATACTCCCTAGCCCCCAACAGCCTTTTTTTTCATAACACTTTAACCAGAGTGACGGGAGAGCGGCATTTCAGAAAACGTGCTTATCTCGGCGAGAAAAAGCGATTTCGGCAATAAAATTTAAAACGCGTGTAAAACATAAACCAAACGATGAAATTGGTTATTTCTTCATGTATAATGATCAACTCGATACTCCCTAGCCCCCAACAGCCTTTTTTTTCATAACACTTTAACCAGAGTGACGGGAGAGCGGCATTTCAGAAAACGTGCTTATCTCGGCGAGAAAAAGCGATTTCGGCAATAAAATTTAAAACGCGTGTAAAACATAAACCAAACGATGAAATTGGTTATTTCTTCATGTATAATGATCAACTCGATACTCCCTAGCCCCCAACAGCCTTTTTTTTTCATAACACTTTAACCAGAGTGACGGGAGAGCGGCATTTCAGAAAACGTGCTTATCTCGGCGAGAAAAAGCGATTTCGGCAATAAAATTTAAAACGCGTGTAAAACATAAACCAAACGATGAAATTGGTTATTTCTTCATGTATAATGATCAACTCGATACTCCCTAGCCCCCAACAGCCTTTTTTTTCATAACACTTTAACCAGAGTGACGGGAGAGCGGCATTTCAGAAAACGTGCTTATCTCGGCGAGAAAAAGCGATTTCGGCAATAAAATTTAAAACGCGTGTAAAACATAAACCAAACGATGAAATTTGTTATTTCTTCATGTATAATGATCAACTCGATACTCCCTAGCCCCCAACAGCCTTTTTTTTTTTCATAACACTTTAACCAGAGTGACGGGAGAGCGGCATTTCAGAAAACGTGCTTATCTCGGCGAGAAAAAGCGATTTCGGCAATAAAATTTAAAACGCGTGTAAAACATAAACCAAACGATGAAATTGGTTATTTCTTCATGTATAATGATCAACTCGATACTCCCTAGCCCCCAACAGCCTTTTTTTTCATAACACTTTAACCAGAGTGACGGGAGAGCGGCATTTCAGAAAACGTGCTTATCTCGGCGAGAAAAAGCGATTTCGGCAATAAAATTTAAAACGCGTGTAAAACATAAACCAAACGATGAAATTGGTTATTTCTTCATGTATAATGATGAACTCGATACTCCCTAGCCCCCAACAGCCTTTTTTTTCATAACACTTTAACCAGAGTGACGGGAGAGCGGCATTTCAGAAAACGTGCTTATCTCGGCGAGAAAAAGCGATTTCGGCAATAAAATTTAAAACGCGTGTAAAACATAAACCAAACGATGAAATTGGTTATTTCTTCATGTATAATGATCAACTCGATACTCCCTAGCCCCCAACAGCCTTTTTTTTCATAACACTTTAACCAGAGTGACGGGAGAGCGGCATTTCAGAAAACGTGCTTATCTCGGCGAGAAAAAGCGATTTCGGCAATAAAATTTAAAACGCGTGTAAAACATAAACCAAACGATGAAATTGGTTATTTCTTCATGTATAATGATCAACTCGATACTCCCTAGCCCCCAACAGCCTTTTTTTTCCATAACACTTTAACCAGAGTGACGGGAGAGCGGCATTTCAGAAAACGTGCTTATCTCGGCGAGAAAAAGCGATTTCGGCAATAAAATTTAAAACGCGTGTAAAACATAAACCAAACGATGAAATTGGTTATTTCTTCATGCATAATGATCAACTCGATACTCCCTAGCCCCCAGCAGCCTTTTTTTTCATAACACTTTAACCAGAGTGACGGGAGAGCGGCATTTCAGAAAACGTGCTTATCTCGGCGAGAAAAAGCGATTTCGGCAATAAAATTTAAAACGCGTGTAAAACATAAACCAAACGATGAAATTGGTTATTTCTTCATGTATAATGATCAACTCGAGTCGAGCTCCAGGGAGAGAGGCTGATTTTTCGCTTTTTGAGGCCGACCGACGAACCGGCGCGGGGCGGACTCAAAAGCCCGCAGAGCCGTAGGCACTTAGAAAAGTTTCGCCTTTGGCTGTGAGCTCCAGGGGGAGAGGCTGGTTTTACGTTATTTTAGGCCGGCTGGAGAACCGGCGCGGGTCGGACGCACAATCCCCGCAGAGCCGTGGGCACTTAGAAAATTTTTGCCAAGTTGGCTCTGAGCGCCTGGTACCTAATATGGAAGTATAGAGGCCGACTTTCGGGCAAGATCACGCCGCGTTAGGCTTCCAGGACCCCGGCTAAGCAATTTTACCGGGCCGCCCGGTTCTTTTTTTGAACCAGCCCGGTTCTTTTTACACTTCCAGCTGGAGCTCAGCAGCGGCTTTTTGCGCAAGATCACGCCGGGTTAGGCTTCCAGGACCTCGGCTAAGCAATTCTACCGGGCCGCCCGGTTCTTTTTTTGAACCAGCCCGGTTCTTTTTACACTTCCAGCTGGAGCTCACGAGCGGCTTTTTGGACAAGATCACGCCGTGTTAGGCTTCCAGAGCCCCGGCTAAGCAATTTTACCGGCCCGCCCGGTTCTTTTTTTTAACCAGCCCGGTTCTTTTTACACTTCCAGCTGGAGCTCAGCAGCGGGTTTTTGGACAAGATCACGCCGTGTTAGGCTTCCAGAGCCCCGGCTAAGCAATTTTACAGGGTCGCCCGGTTCTTTTTTTTAACCAGCCCGGTTTTTTTTACACTTCCAGCTGGAGCTCAGCAGCAGCTTTATGCACAGTATCACGCCGGGTTAGGCTTCCAGAGCCCCGGCTAAGCAATTTTACCGGGCCGCCCGGTTCTTTTTTTTAACCAGCCCGGTTCTTTTTACACTTCCAGCTGGAGCTCAGCAGCGGCTTTTTGGAAAAGATCACGCCGTGTTAGGCTTCCAGAGCCCCGGCTAAGCAATTTTACCGGGTCGCCCGGTTCTTTTTTTTAACCAGCCCGGTTCTTTTTACACTTCCAGCTGGATTTCAGCAGCGGCTTTTTGGACAAGATCACCCCGTGTTAGGCTTCCAGAGCCCCGGCTAAGCAATTTTACCGGGTCGCCCGGTTCTTTTTTTAACCAGCCCGGTTCTTTTTACACTTCCAGCTGGAGCTCAGCATCGTGTAAAACATAAACCAAACGATGAAATTGGTTATTTCTTCATGTATAATGATCAACTCGATACTCCCTAGCCCCCAACAGCCTTTTTTTTCATAACACTTTAACCAGAGTGACGGGAGAGCGGCATTTCAGAAAACGTGCTTATCTCGGCGAGAAAAAGCGATTTCGGCAATAAAATTTAAAACGCGTGTAAAACATAAACCAAACGATGAAATTGGTTATTTCTTCATGTATAATGATCAACTCGATACTCCCTAGCCCCCAACAGCCTTTTTTTTCATAACACTTTAACCAGAGTGACGGGAGAGCGGCATTTCAGAAAACGTGCTTATCTCGGCGAGAAAAAGCGATTTCGGCAATAAAATTTAAAACGCGTGTAAAACATAAACCAAACGATGAAATTGGTTATTTCTTCATGTATAATGATCAACTCGATACTCCCTAGCCCCCAACAGCCTTTTTTTTCATAACACTTTAACCAGAGTGACGGGAGAGCGGCATTTCAGAAAACGTGCTTATCTCGGCGAGAAAAAGCGATTTCGGCAATAAAATTTAAAACGCGTGTAAAACATAAATCAAACGATGAAATTGGTTATTTCTTCATGTATAATGATCAACTCGATACTCCCTAGCCCCCAACAGCCTTTTTATTCATAACACTTTAACCAGAGTGACGGGAGAGCGGCATTTCAGAAAACGTGCTTATCTCGGCGAGAAAAAGCGATTTCGGCAATAAAATTTAAAACGCGTGTAAAACATAAACCAAACGATGAAATTGGTTATTTCTTCATGTATAATGATCAACTCGATACTCCCTAGCCCCCAACAGCCTTTTTTTTCATAACACTTTAACCAGAGTGACGGGAGAGCGGCATTTCAGAAAACGTGCTTATCTCGGCGAGAAAAAGCGATTTCGGCAATAAAATTTAAAACGCGTGTAAAACATAAACCAAACGATGAAATTGGTTATTTCTTCATGTATAATGATCAACTCGAGTCGAGCTCCAGGGAGAGAGGCTGATTTTTCGCTTTTTGAGGCCGACCGATGAACCGGCGCGGGGCGGACTCAAAAGCCCGCAGAGCCGTAGGCACTTAGAAAAGTTTCGCCTTTGGCTGTGAGCTCCAGGGGGAGAGGCTGGTTTTGCGTTATTTTAGGCCGGCTGGAGAACCGGCGCGGGTCGGACGCACAATCCCCGCAGAGCCGTGGGCACTTAGAAAATTTTTGCCAAGTTGGCTCTGAGCGCCTGGTACCTAATATGGAAGTATAGAGGCCGACTTTCGGGCAAGATCACGCCGCGTTAGGCTTCCAGGACCCCGGCTAAGCAATTTTACCGGGCCGCCCGGTTCTTTTTTTGAACCACCCCGGTTCTTTTTACACTTCCAGCTGGAGCTCAGCAGCGGCTTTTTGCGCAAGATCACGCCGGGTTAGGCTTCCAGGACCTCGGCTAAGCAATTCTACCGGGCCGCCCGGTTCTTTTTTTGAACCAGCCCGGTTCTTTTTACACTTCCAGCTGGAGCTCACGAGCGGCTTTTTGGACAAGATCACGCCGTGTTAGGCTTCCAGAGCCCCGGCTAAGCAATTTTACCGGCCCGCCCGGTTCTTTTTTTTAACCAGCCCGGTTCTTTTTACACTTCCAGCTGGAGCTCAGCATCGTGTAAAACATAAACCAAACGATGAAATTGGTTATTTCTTCATGTATAATGATCAACTCGATACTCCCTAGCCCCCAACAGCCTTTTTTTTCATAACACTTTAACCAGAGTGACGGGAGAGCGGCATTTCAGAAAACGTGCTTATCTCGGCGAGAAAAAGCGATTTCGGCAATAAAATTTAAAACGCGTGTAAAACATAAACCAAACGATGAAATTGGTTATTTCTTCATGTATAATGATCAACTCGATACTCCCTAGCCCCCAACAGCCTTTTTTTTCATAACACTTTAACCAGAGTGACGGGAGAGCGGCATTTCAGAAAACGTGCTTATCTCGGCGAGAAAAAGCGATTTCGGCAATAAAATTTAAAACGCGTGTAAAACATAAATCAAACGATGAAATTGGTTATTTCTTCATGTATAATGATCAACTCGATACTCCCTAGCCCCCAACAGCCTTTTTTTTCATAACACTTTAACCAGAGTGACGGGAGAGCGGCATTTCAGAAAACGTGCTTATCTCGGCGAGAAAAAGAGATTTCGGCAATAAAATTTAAAACGCGTGTAAAACATAAACCAAACGATGAAATTGGTTATTTCTTCATGTATAATGATCAACTCGATACTCCCTAGCCCCCAACAGCCTTTTTTTTCATAACACTTTAACCAGAGTGACGGGAGAGCGGCATTTCAGAAAACGTGCTTATCTCGGCGAGAAAAAGCGATTTCGGCAATAAAATTTAAAACGCGTGTAAAACATAAACCAAACGATGAAATTGGTTATTTCTTCATGTATAATGATCAACTCGATACTCCCTAGCCCCCAACAGCCTTTTTTTTCATAACACTTTAACCACAGTGACGGGAGAGCGGCATTTCAGAAAACGTGCTTATCTCGGCGAGAAAAAGCGATTTCAGCAATAAAATTTAAAACGCGTGTAAAACATAAACCAAACGATGAAATTGGTTATTTCTTCATGTATAATGATCAACTCGATACTCCCTAGCCCCCAACAGCCTTTTTTTTCATAACACTTTAACCAGAGTGACGGGAGAGCGGCATTTCAGAAAACGTGCTTATCTCGGCGAGAAAAAGCGATTTCGGCAATAAAATTTAAAACGCGTGTAAAACATAAACCAAACGATGAAATTGGTTATTTCTTCATGTATAATGATCAACTCGATACTCCCTAGCCCCCAACAGCCTTTTTTTTCATAACACTTTAACCAGAGTGACGGGAGAGCGGCATTTCAGAAAACGTGCTTATCTCGGCGAGAAAAAGCGATTTCGGCAATAAAATTTAAAACGCGTGTAAAACATAAACCAAACGATGAAATTGGTTATTTCTTCATGTATAATGATCAACTCGATACTCCCTAGCCCCCAACAGCCTTTTTTTTCATAACACTTTAACCAGAGTGACGGGAGAGCGGCATTTCAGAAAACGTGCTTATCTCGGCGAGAAAAAGCGATTTCGGCAATACAATTTAAAACGCGTGTAAAACATAAACCAAACGATGAAATTGGTTATTTCTTCATGTATAATGATCAACTCGATACTCCCTAGCCCCCAACAGCCTTTTTTTTCATAACACTTTAACCAGAGTGACGGGAGAGCGGCATTTCAGAAAACGTGCTTATCTCGGCGAGAAAAAGCGATTTCGGCAATAAAATTTAAAACGCGTGTAAAACATAAACCAAACGATGAAATTGGTTATTTCTTCATGTATAATGATCAACTCGATACTCCCTAGCCCCCAACAGCCTTTTTTTTCATAACACTTTAACCAGAGTGACGGGAGAGCGGCATTTCAGAAAACGTGCTTATCTCGGCGAGAAAAAGCGATTTCGGCAATACAATTTAAAACGCGTGTAAAACATAAACCAAACGATGAAATTGGTTATTTCTTCATGTATAATGATCAACTCGATACTCCCTAGCCCCCAACAGCCTTTTTTTTCATAACACTTTAACCAGAGTGACGGGAGAGCGGCATTTCAGAAAACGTGCTTATCTCGGCGAGAAAAAGCGATTTCGGCAATAAAATTTAAAACGCGTGTAAAACATAAACCAAACGATGAAATTGGTTATTTCTTCATGTATAATGATCAACTCGATACTCCCTAGCCCCCAACAGCCTTTTTTTTCATAACACTTTAACCAGAGTGACGGGAGAGCGGCATTTCAGAAAACGTGCTTATCTCGGCGAGAAAAAGCGATTTCGGCAATAAAATTTAAAACGCGTGTAAAACATAAACCAAACGATGAAATTGGTTATTTCTTCATGTATAATGATCAACTCGATACTCCCTAGCCCCCAACAGCCTTTTTTTTCATAACACTTTAACCAGAGTGACGGGAGAGCGGCATTTCAGAAAACGTGCTTATCTCGGCGAGAAAAAGCGATTTCGGCAATAAAATTTAAAACGCGTGTAAAACATAAACCAAACGATGAAATTGGTTATTTCTTCATGTATAATGATCAACTCGATACTCCCTAGCCCCCAACAGCCTTTTTTATCATAACACTTTAACCAGAGTGACGGGAGAGCGGCATTTCAGAAAACGTGCTTATCTCGGCGAGAAAAAGCGATTTCGGCAATAAAATTTAAAACGCGTGTAAAACATAAACCAAACGATGAAATTGGTTATTTCTTCATGTATAATGATCAACTCGATACTCCCTAGCCCCCAACAGCCTTTTTTTTCATAACACTTTAACCAGAGTGACGGGAGAGCGGCATTTCAGAAAACGTGCTTATCTCGGCGAGAAAAAGCGATTTCGGCAATAAAATTTAAAACGCGTGTAAAACATAAACCAAACGATGAAATTGGTTATTTCTTCATGTATAATGATCAACTCGATACTCCCTAGCCCCCAACAGCCTTTTTTTTCATAACACTTAAACCAGAGTGACGGGAGAGCGGCATTTCAGAAAACGTGCTTATCTCGGCGAGAAAAAGCGATTTCGGCAATAAAATTTAAAACGCGTGTAAAACATAAACCAAACGATGAAATTGGTTATTTCTTCATGTATAATGATCAACTCGATACTCCCTAGCCCCCAACAGCCTTTTTTTTCATAACACTTTAACCAGAGTGACGGGAGAGCGGCATTTCAGAAAACGTGCTTATCTCGGCGAGAAAAAGCGATTTCGGCAATAAAATTTAAAACGCGTGTAAAACATAAACCGAACGATGAAATTGGTTATTTCTTCATGTATAATGATCAACTCGATACTCCCTAGCCCCCAACAGCCTTTTTTTTCATAACACGTTAACCAGAGTGACGGGAGAGCGGCATTTCAGAAAACGTGCTTATCTCGGCGAGAAAAAGCGATTTCGGCAATAAAATTTAAAATGCGTGTAAAACATAAACCAAACGATGAAATTGGTTATTTCTTCATGTATAATGATCAACTCGATACTCCCTAGCCCCCAACAGCCTTTTTTTTCATAACACTTTAACCAGAGTGACGGGAGAGCGGCATTTCAGAAAACGTGCTTATCTCGGCGAGAAAAAGTGATTTCGGCAATACAATTTAAAACGCGTGTAAAACATAAACCAAACGATGAAATTGGTTATTTCTTCATGTATAATGATCAACTCGATACTCCCTAGCCCCCAACAGCCTTTTTTTTTCATAACACTTTAACCAGAGTGACGGGAGAGCGGCATTTCAGAAAACGTGCTTATCTCGGCGAGAAAAAGCGATTTCGGCAATAAAATTTAAAACGCGTGTAAAACGTAAACCAAACGATGAAATTGGTTATTTCTTCATGTATAATGATCAACTCGATACTCCCTAGCCCCCAACAGCCTTTTCTTTCATAACACTTTAACCAGAGTGACGGGAGAGCGGCATTTCAGAAAACGTGCTTATCTCGGCGAGAAAAAGCGATTTCGGCAATACAATTTAAAACGCGTGTAAAACATAAACCAAACGATGAAATTGGTTATTTCTTCATGTATAATGATCAACTCGATACTCCCTAGCCCCCAACAGCCTTTTTTTTCATAACACTTTAACCAGAGTGACGGGAGAGCGGCATTTCAGAAAACGTGCTTATCTCGGCGAGAAAAAGCGATTTCGGCAATAAAATTTAAAACGCGTGTAAAACATAAACCAAACGATGAAATTGGTTATTTGTTCATGTATAATGATCAACTCGATACTCCCTAGCCCCCAACAGCCTTTTTTTTCATAACACTTTAACCAGAGTGACGGGAGAGCGGCATTTCAGAAAACGTGCTTATCTCGGCGAGAAAAAGCGATTTCGGCAATACAATTTAAAACGCGTGTAAAACATAAACCAAACGATGAAATTGGTTATTTCTTCATGTATAATGATCAACTCGATACTCCCTAGCCCCCAACAGCCTTTTTTTTCATAACACTTTAACCAGAGTGACGGGAGAGCGGCATTTCAGAAAACGTGCTTATCTCGGCGAGAAAAAGCGATTTCGGCAATAAAATTTAAAACGCGTGTAAAACATAAACCAAACGATGAAATTGGTTATTTCTTCATGTATAATGATCAACTCGATACTCCCTAGCCCCCAACAGCCTTTTTTTTCATAACACTTTAACCAGAGTGACGGGAGAGCGGCATTTCAGAAAACGTGCTTATCTCGGCGAGAAAAAGCGATTTCGGCAATAAAATTTAAAACGCGTGTAAAACATAAACCAAACGATGAAATTGGTTATTTCTTCATGTATAATGATCAACTCGATACTCCCTAGCCCCCAACAGCCTTTTTTTTCATAACACTTTAACCAGAGTGACGGGAGAGCGGCATTTCAGAAAACGTGCTTTTCTCGGCGAGAAAAAGCGATTTCGGCAATAAAATTTAAAACGCGTGTAAAACATAAACCAAACGATGAAATTGGTTATTTCTTCATGTATAATGATCAACTCGATACTCCCTAGCCCCCAACAGCCTTTTTTTTTATAACACTTTAACCAGAGTGACGGGAGAGCGGCATTTCAGAAAACGTGCTTATCTCGGCGAGAAAAAGCGATTTCGGCAATAAAATTTAAAACGCGTGTAAAACATAAACCAAACGATGAAATTGGTTATTTCTTCATGTATAAGGATCAACTCGATACTCCCTAGCCCCCAACAGCCTTTTTTTTCATAACACTTTAACCAGAGTGACGGGAGAGCGGCATTTCAGAAAACGTGCTTATCTCGGCGAGAAAAAGCGATTTCGGCAATAAAATTTAAAACGCGTGTAAAACATAAACCAAACGATGAAATTGGTTATTTCTTCATGTATAATGATCAACTCGATACTCCCTAGCCCCCAACAGCCTTTTTTTTCATAACACTTTAACCAGAGTGACGGGAGAGCGGCATTTCAGAAAACGTGCTTATCTCGGCGAGAAAAAGCGATTTCGGCAATAAAATTTAAAACGCGTGTAAAACATAAACCAAACGATGAAATTGGTTATTTCTTCATGTATAATGATCAACTCGATACTCCCTAGCCCCCAACAGCCTTTTTTTTCATAACACTTTAACCAGAGTGACGGGAGAGCGGCATTTCAGAAAACGTGCTTATCTCGGCGAGAAAAAGCGATTTCGGCAATAAAATTTAAAACGCGTGTAAAACATAAACCAAACGATGAAATTGGTTATTTCTTCATGTATAATGATCAACTCGATACTCCCTAGCCCCCAACAGCCTTTTTTTCCATAACACTTTAACCAGAGTGACGGGAGAGCGGCATTTCAGAAAACGTGCTTATCTCGGCGAGAAAAAGCGATTTCGGCAATAAAATTTAAAACGCGTGTAAAACATAAACCAAACGATGAAATTGGTTATTTCTTCACGTATAATGATCAACTCGATACTCCCTAGCCCCCAACAGCCTTTTTTTTCATAACACTTTAACCAGAGTGACGGGAGAGCGGCATTTCAGAAAACGTGCTTATCTCGGCGAGAAAAAGCGATTTCGGCAATAAAATTTAAAACGCGTGTAAAACATAAACCAAACGATGAAATTGGTTATTTCTTCACGTATAATGATCAACTCGATACTCCCTAGCCCCCAACAGCCTTTTTTTTCATAACACTTTAACCAGAGTGACGGGAGAGCGGCATTTCAGAAAACGTGCTTATCTCGGCGAGAAAAAGCGATTTCGGCAATAAAATTTAAAACGCGTGTAAAACATAAACCAAACGATGAAATTGGTTATTTCTTCATGTATAATGATCAACTCGATACTCCCTAGCCCCCAACAGCCTTTTTTTTCATAAGACTTTAACCAGAGTGACGGGAGAGCGGCATTTCAGAAAACGTGCTTATCTCGGCGAGAAAAAGCGATTTCGGCAATAAAATTTAAAACGCGTGTAAAACATAAACCAAACGATGAAATTGGTTATTTCTTCATGTATAATGATCAACTCGATACTCCCTAGCCCCCAACAGCCTTTTTTTTCATAACACTTTAACCAGAGTGACGGGAGAGCGGCATTTCAGAAAACGTGCTTATCTCGGCGAGAAAAAGCGATTTCGGCAATAAAATTTAAAACGCGTGTAAAACATAAACCAAACGATGAAATTGGTTATTTCTTCATGTATAATGATCAACTCGATACTCCCTAGCCCCCAACAGCCTTTTTTTTCATAACACTTTAACCAGAGTGACGGGAGAGCGGCATTTCAGAAAACGTGCTTATCTCGGCGAGAAAAAGCGATTTCGGCAATAAAATTTAAAACGCGTGTAAAACATAAACCAAACGATGAAATTGGTTATTTCTTCATGTATAATGATCAACTCGATACTCCCTAGCCCCCAACAGCCTTTTTTTTCATAACACTTTAACCAGAGTGACGGGAGAGCGGCATTTCAGAAAACGTGCTTATCTCGGCGAGAAAAAGCGATTTCGGCAATAAAATTTAAAACGCGTGTAAAACATAAACCAAACGATGAAATTGGTTATTTCTTCATGTATAATGATCAACTCGATACTCCCTAGCCCCCAACAGCCTTTTTTTCCATAACACTTTAACCAGAGTGACGGGAGAGCGGCATTTCAGAAAACGTGCTTATCTCGGCGAGAAAAAGCGATTTCGGCAATAAAATTTAAAACGCGTGTAAAACATAAACCAAACGATGAAATTGGTTATTTCTTCACGTATAATGATCAACTCGATACTCCCTAGCCCCCAACAGCCTTTTTTTTCATAACACTTTAACCAGAGTGACGGGAGAGCGGCATTTCAGAAAACGTGCTTATCTCGGCGAGAAAAAGCGATTTCGGCAATAAAATTTAAAACGCGTGTAAAACATAAACCAAACGATGAAATTGGTTATTTCTTCACGTATAATGATCAACTCGATACTCCCTAGCCCCCAACAGCCTTTTTTTTCATAACACTTTAACCAGAGTGACGGGAGAGCGGCATTTCAGAAAACGTGCTTATCTCGGCGAGAAAAAGCGATTTCGGCAATAAAATTTAAAACGCGTGTAAAACATAAACCAAACGATGAAATTGGTTATTTCTTCATGTATAATGATCAACTCGATACTCCCTAGCCCCCAACAGCCTTTTTTTTCATAACACTTTAACCAGAGTGACGGGAGAGCGGCATTTCAGAAAACGTGCTTATCTCGGCGAGAAAAAGCGATTTCGGCAATAAAATTTAAAACGCGTGTAAAACATAAACCAAACGATGAAATTGGTTATTTCTTCATGTATAATGATCAACTCGATACTCCCTAGCCCCCAACAGCCTTTTTTTTCATAACACTTTAACCAGAGTGACGGGAGAGCGGCATTTCAGAAAACGTGCTTATCTCGGCGAGAAAAAGCGATTTCGGCAATAAAATTTAAAACGCGTGTAAAACATAAATCAAACGATGAAATTGGTTATTTCTTCATGTATAATGATCAACTCGATACTCCCTAGCCCCCAACAGCCTTTTTTTTCATAACACTTTAACCAGAGTGACGGGAGAGCGGCATTTCAGAAAACGTGCTTATCTCGGCGAGAAAAAGCGATTTCGGCAATAAAATTTAAAACGCGTGTAAAACATAAACCAAACGATGAAATTGGTTATTTCTTCATGTATAATGATCAACTCGATACTCCCTAGCCCCCAACAGCCTTTTTTTTCATAACACTTTAACCAGAGTGACGGGAGAGCGGCATTTCAGAAAACGTGCTTATCTCGGCGAGAAAAAGCGATTTCGGCAATAAAATTTAAAACGCGTGTAAAACATAAACCAAACGATGAAATTGGTTATTTCTTCATGTATAATGATCAACTCGATACTCCCTAGCCCCCAACAGCCTTTTTTTTCATAACACTTTAACCAGAGTGACGGGAGAGCGGCATTTTAGAAAACGTGCTTATCTCGGCGAGAAAAAGCGATTTCGGCAATAAAATTTAAAACGCGTGTAAAACATAAACCAAACGATGAAATTGGTTATTTGTTCATGTATAATAATCAACTCGATACTCCCTAGCCCCCAACAGCCTTTTTTTTCATAACACTTTAACCAGAGTGACGGGAGAGCGGCATTTCAGAAAACGTGCTTATCTCGGCGAGAAAAAGCGATTTCGGCAATACAATTTAAAACGCGTGTAAAACATAAACCAAACGATGAAATTGGTTATTTCTTCATGTATAATGATCAACTCGATACTCCCTAGCCCCCAACAGCCTTTTTTTTCATAACACTTTAACCAGAGTGACGGGAGAGCGGCATTTCAGAAAACGTGCTTATCTCGGCGAGAAAAAGCGATTTCGGCAATAAAATTTAAAACGCGTGTAAAACTTAAACCAAACGATGAAATTGGTTATTTCTTCATGTATAATGATCAACTCGATACTCCCTAGCCCCCAACAGCCTTTTTTTTCATAACACTTTAACCAGAGTGACGGGAGAGCGGCATTTCAGAAAACGTGCTTATCTCGGCGAGAAAAAGCGATTTCGGCAATAAAATTTAAAACGCGTGTAAAACATAAACCAAACGATGAAATTGGTTATTTCTTCATGTATAATGATCAACTCGATACTCCCTAGCCCCCAACAGCCTTTTTTTTCATAACACTTTAACCAGAGTGACGGGAGAGCGGCATTTCAGAAAACGTGCTTATCTCGGCGAGAAAAAGCGATTTCGGCAATAAAATTTAAAACGCGTGTAAAACATAAATCAAACGATGAAATTGGTTATTTCTTCATGTATAATGATCAACTCGATACTCCCTAGCCCCCAACAGCCTTTTTTTTCATAACACTTTAACCAGAGTGACGGGAGAGCGGCATTTCAGAAAACGTGCTTATCTCGGCGAGAAAAAGCGATTTCGGCAATAAAATTTAAAACGCGTGTAAAACATAAACCAAACGATGAAATTGGTTATTTCTTCATGTATAATGATCAACTCGATACTCCCTAGCCCCCAACAGCCTTTTTTTTCATAACACTTTAACCAGAGTGACGGGAGAGCGGCATTTCAGAAAACGTGCTTATCTCGGCGAGAAAAAGCGATTTCGGCAATAAAATTTAAAACGCGTGTAAAACATAAACCAAACGATGAAATTGGTTATTTCTTCATGTATAATGATCAACTCGAGTCGAGCTCCAGGGAGAGAGGCTGATTTTTCGCTTTTTGAGGCCGACCGACGAACCGGCGCGGGGCGGACTCAAAAGCCCGCAGAGCCGTAGGCACTTAGAAAAGTTTCGCCTTTGGCTGTGAGCTCCAGGGGGAGAGGCTGGTTTTGCGTTATTTTAGGCCGGCTGGAGAACCGGCGCGGGTCGGACGCACAATCCCCGCAGAGCCGTGGGCACTTAGAAAATTTTTGCCAAGTTGGCTCTGAGCGCCTGGTACCTAATATGGAAGTATAGAGGCCGACTTTCGGGCAAGATCACGCCGCGTTAGGCTTCCAGAACCCCGGCTAAGCAATTTTACCGGGCCGCCCGGTTCTTTTTTTGAACCACCCCGGTTCTTTTTACACTTCCAGCTGGAGCTCAGCAGCGGCTTTTTGCGCAAGATCACGCCGGGTTAGGCTTCCAGGACCTCGGCTAAGCAATTCTACCGGGCCGCCCGGTTCTTTTTTTGAACCAGCCCGGTTCTTTTTACACTTCCAGCTGGAGCTCACGAGCGGCTTTTTGGACAAGATCACGCCGTGTTAGGCTTCCAGAGCCCCGGCTAAGCAATTTTACCGGCCCGCCCGGTTCTTTTTTTTAACCAGCCCGGTTCTTTTTACACTTCCAGCTGGAGCTCAGCATCGTGTAAAACATAAACCAAACGATGAAATTGGTTATTTCTTCATGTATAATGATCAACTCGATACTCCCTAGCCCCCAACAGCCTTTTTTTTCATAACACTTTAACCAGAGTGACGGGAGAGCGGCATTTCAGAAAACGTGCTTATCTCGGCGAGAAAAAGCGATTTCGGCAATAAAATTTAAAACGCGTGTAAAACATAAACCAAACGATGAAATTGGTTATTTCTTCATGTATAATGATCAACTCGATACTCCCTAGCCCCCAACAGCCTTTTTTTTCATAACACTTTAACCAGAGTGACGGGAGAGCGGCATTTCAGAAAACGTGCTTATCTCGGCGAGAAAAAGCGATTTCGGCAATAAAATTTAAAACGCGTGTAAAACATAAATCAAACGATGAAATTGGTTATTTCTTCATGTATAATGATCAACTCGATA
Source organism: Syngnathus leptorhynchus (assembly GCF_054491065.1). NCBI lineage: Eukaryota > Metazoa > Chordata > Actinopteri > Syngnathiformes > Syngnathidae > Syngnathus > Syngnathus leptorhynchus. Next base: position 20,183 of record NW_028232201.1, on the reverse strand, counting down.
CTCCCTAGCCCCCAACAGCCTTTTTTTTCATAACACTTTAACCAGAGTGACGGGAGAGCGGCATTTCAGAAAACGTGCTTATCTCGGCGAGAAAAAGAGATTTCGGCAATAAAATTTAAAACGCGTGTAAAACATAAACCAAACGATGAAATTGGTTATTTCTTCATGTATAATGATCAACTCGATACTCCCTAGCCCCCAACAGCCTTTTTTTTCATAACACTTTAACCAGAGTGACGGGAGAGCGGCATTTCAGAAAACGTGCTTATCTCGGCGAGAAAAAGCGATTTCGGCAATAAAATTTAAAACGCGTGTAAAACATAAACCAAACGATGAAATTGGTTATTTCTTCATGTATAATGATCAACTCGATACTCCCTAGCCCCCAACAGCCTTTTTTTTCATAACACTTTAACCAGAGTGACGGGAGAGCGGCATTTCAGAAAACGTGCTTATCTCGGCGAGAAAAAGCGATTTCGGCAATAAAATTTAAAACGCGTGTAAAACATAAACCAAACGATGAAATTGGTTATTTCTTCATGTATAATGATCAACTCGATACTCCCTAGCCCCCAACAGCCTTTTTTTTCATAACACTTTAACCAGAGTGACGGGAGAGCGGCATTTCAGAAAACGTGCTTATCTCGGCGAGAAAAAGCGATTTCGGCAATAAAATTTAAAACGCGTGTAAAACATAAATCAAACGATGAAATTGGTTATTTCTTCATGTATAATGATCAACTCGATACTCCCTAGCCCCCAACAGCCTTTTTTTTCATAACACTTTAACCAGAGTGACGGGAGAGCGGCATTTCAGAAAACGTGCTTATCTCGGCGAGAAAAAGCGATTTCGGCAATAAAATTTAAAACGCGTGTAAAACATAAACCAAACGATGAAATTGGTTATTTCTTCATGTATAATGATCAACTCGATACTCCCTAGCCCCCAACAGCCTTTTTTTTCATAACACTTTAACCAGAGTGACGGGAGAGCGGCATTTCAGAAAACGTGCTTATCTCGGCGAGAAAAAGCGATTTCGGCAATAAAATTTAAAACGCGTGTAAAACATAAACCAAACGATGAAATTGGTTATTTCTTCATGTATAATGATCAACTCGAGTCGAGCTCCAGGGAGAGAGGCTGATTTTTCGCTTTTTGAGGCCGACCGACGAACCGGCGCGGGGCGGACTCAAAAGCCCGCAGAGCCGTAGGCACTTAGAAAAGTTTCGCCTTTGGCTGTGAGCTCCAGGGGGAGAGGCTGGTTTTGCGTTATTTTAGGCCGGCTGGAGAACCGGCGCGGGTCGGACGCACAATCCCCGCAGAGCCGTGGGCACTTAGAAAATTTTTGCCAAGTTGGCTCTGAGCGCCTGGTACCTAATATGGAAGTATAGAGGCCGACTTTCGGGCAAGATCACGCCGCGTTAGGCTTCCAGAACCCCGGCTAAGCAATTTTACCGGGCCGCCCGGTTCTTTTTTTGAACCACCCCGGTTCTTTTTACACTTCCAGCTGGAGCTCAGCAGCGGCTTTTTGCGCAAGATCACGCCGGGTTAGGCTTCCAGGACCTCGGCTAAGCAATTCTACCGGGCCGCCCGGTTCTTTTTTTGAACCAGCCCGGTTCTTTTTACACTTCCAGCTGGAGCTCACGAGCGGCTTTTTGGACAAGATCACGCCGTGTTAGGCTTCCAGAGCCCCGGCTAAGCAATTTTACCGGCCCGCCCGGTTCTTTTTTTTAACCAGCCCGGTTCTTTTTACACTTCCAGCTGGAGCTCAGCATCGTGTAAAACATAAACCAAACGATGAAATTGGTTATTTCTTCATGTATAATGATCAACTCGATACTCCCTAGCCCCCAACAGCCTTTTTTTTCATAACACTTTAACCAGAGTGACGGGAGAGCGGCATTTCAGAAAACGTGCTTATCTCGGCGAGAAAAAGCGATTTCGGCAATAAAATTTAAAACGCGTGTAAAACATAAACCAAACGATGAAATTGGTTATTTCTTCATGTATAATGATCAACTCGATACTCCCTAGCCCCCAACAGCCTTTTTTTTCATAACACTTTAACCAGAGTGACGGGAGAGCGGCATTTCAGAAAACGTGCTTATCTCGGCGAGAAAAAGCGATTTCGGCAATAAAATTTAAAACGCGTGTAAAACATAAATCAAACGATGAAATTGGTTATTTCTTCATGTATAATGATCAACTCGATACTCCCTAGCCCCCAACAGCCTTTTTTTTCATAACACTTTAACCAGAGTGACGGGAGAGCGGCATTTCAGAAAACGTGCTTATCTCGGCGAGAAAAAGAGATTTCGGCAATAAAATTTAAAACGCGTGTAAAACATAAACCAAACGATGAAATTGGTTATTTCTTCATGTATAATGATCAACTCGATACTCCCTAGCCCCCAACAGCCTTTTTTTTCATAACACTTTAACCAGAGTGACGGGAGAGCGGCATTTCAGAAAACGTGCTTATCTCGGCGAGAAAAAGCGATTTCGGCAATAAAATTTAAAACGCGTGTAAAACATAAACCAAACGATGAAATTGGTTATTTCTTCATGTATAATGATCAACTCGATACTCCCTAGCCCCCAACAGCCTTTTTTTTTCATAACACTTTAACCACAGTGACGGGAGAGCGGCATTTCAGAAAACGTGCTTATCTCGGCGAGAAAAAGCGATTTCAGCAATAAAATTTAAAACGCGTGTAAAACATAAACCAAACGATGAAATTGGTTATTTCTTCATGTATAATGATCAACTCGATACTCCCTAGCCCCCAACAGCCTTTTTTTTCATAACACTTTAACCAGAGTGACGGGAGAGCGGCATTTCAGAAAACGTGCTTATCTCGGCGAGAAAAAGCGATTTCGGCAATAAAATTTAAAACGCGTGTAAAACATAAACCAAACGATGAAATTGGTTATTTCTTCATGTATAATGATCAACTCGATACTCCCTAGCCCCCAACAGCCTTTTTTTTCATAACACTTTAACCAGAGTGACGGGAGAGCGGCATTTCAGAAAACGTGCTTATCTCGGCGAGAAAAAGCGATTTCGGCAATAAAATTTAAAACGCGTGTAAAACATAAACCAAACGATGAAATTGGTTATTTCTTCATGTATAATGATCAACTCGATACTCCCTAGCCCCCAACAGCCTTTTTTTTCATAACACTTTAACCAGAGTGACGGGAGAGCGGCATTTCAGAAAACGTGCTTATCTCGGCGAGAAAAAGCGATTTCGGCAATAAAATTTAAAACGCGTGTAAAACATAAACCAAACGATGAAATTGGTTATTTCTTCATGTATAATGATCAACTCGATACTCCCTAGCCCCCAACAGCCTTTTTTTTCATAACACTTTAACCAGAGTGACGGGAGAGCGGCATTTCAGAAAACGTGCTTATCTCGGCGAGAAAAAGCGATTTCGGCAATAAAATTTAAAACGCGTGTAAAACATAAACCAAACGATGAAATTGGTTATTTCTTCATGTATAATGATCAACTCGATACTCCCTAGCCCCCAACAGCCTTTTTTTTCATAACACTTTAACCAGAGTGACGGGAGAGCGGCATTTCAGAAAACGTGCTTATCTCGGCGAGAAAAAGCGATTTCGGCAATAAAATTTAAAACGCGTGTAAAACATAAACCAAACGATGAAATTGGTTATTTCTTCATGTATAATGATCAACTCGATACTCCCTAGCCCCCAACAGCCTTTTTTTTCATAACACTTTAACCAGAGTGACGGGAGAGCGGCATTTCAGAAAACGTGCTTATCTCGGCGAGAAAAAGCGATTTCGGCAATAAAATTTAAAACGCGTGTAAAACATAAACCAAACGATGAAATTGGTTATTTCTTCATGTATAATGATCAACTCGATACTCCCTAGCCCCCAACAGCATTTTTTTTCATAACACTTTAACCAGAGTGACGGGAGAGCGGCATTTCAGAAAACGTGCTTATCTCGGCGAGAAAAAGCGATTTCGGCAATAAAATTTAAAACGCGTGTAAAACATAAACCAAACGATGAAATTGGTTATTTCTTCATGTATAATGATCAACTCGATACTCCCTAGCCCCCAACAGCCTTTTTTTTCATAACACTTTAACCAGAGTGACGGGAGAGCGGCATTTCAGAAAACGTGCTTATCTCGGCGAGAAAAAGCGATTTCGGCAATAAAATTTAAAACGCGTGTAAAACATAAACCAAACGATGAAATTGGTTATTTCTTCATGTATAATGATCAACTCGATACTCCCTAGCCCCCAACAGCCTTTTTTTTCATAACACTTTAACCAGAGTGACGGGAGAGCGGCATTTCAGAAAACGTGCTTATCTCGGCGAGAAAAAGCGATTTCGGCAATAAAATTTAAAACGCGTGTAAAACATAAACCAAACGATGAAATTGGTTATTTCTTCATGTATAATGATCAACTCGATACTCCCTAGCCCCCAACAGCCTTTTTTTTCATAACACTTTAACCAGAGTGACGGGAGAGCGGCATTTCAGAAAACTGTGCTTATCTCGGCGAGAAAAAGCGATTTCGGCAATAAAATTTAAAACGCGTGTAAAACATAAACCAAACGATGAAATTGGTTATTTCTCATGTATAATGATCAACTCGATACTCCCTAGCCCCCAACAGCCTTTTTTTTCATAACACTTTAACCAGAGTGACGGGAGAGCGGCATTTCAGAAAACGTGCTTATCTCGGCGAGAAAAAGCGATTTCGGCAATAAAATTTAAAACGCGTGTAAAACATAAACCAAACGATGAAATTGGTTATTTCTTCATGTATAATGATCAACTCGATACTCCCCTAGCCCCCAACAGCCTTTTTTTTCATAACACTTTAACCAGAGTGACGGGAGAGCGGCATTTCAGAAAACGTGCTTATCTCGGCGAGAAAAAGCGATTTCGGCAATAAAATTTAAAACGCGTGTAAAACATAAACCAAACGATGAAATTGGTTATTTCTTCATGTATAATGATCAACTCGATACTCCCTAGCCCCCAACAGCCTTTTTTTTCATAACACTTTAACCAAGAGTGACGGGAGAGCGGCATTTCAGAAAACGTTCTTATCTCGGCGAGAAAAAGCGATTTCGGCAATAAAATTTAAAACGCGTGTAAAACATAAACCAAACGATGAAATTGGTTATTTCTTCATGTATAATGATCAACTCGATACTCCCTAGCCCCCAACAGCCTTTTTTTTCATAACACTTTAACCAGAGTGACGGGAGAGCGGCATTTCAGAAAACGTGCTTATCTCGGCGAGAAAAAGCGATTTCGGCAATAAAATTTAAAACGCGTGTAAAACATAAACCAAACGATGAAATTGGTTATTTCTTCATGTATAATGATCAACTCGATACTCCCTAGCCCCCAACAGCCTTTTTTTTCATAACACTTTAACCAGAGTGACGGGAGAGCGGCATTTCAGAAAACGTGCTTATCTCGGCGAGAAAAAGCGATTTCGGCAATAAAATTTAAAACGCGTGTAAAACATAAACCAAACGATGAAATTGGTTATTTCTTCATGTATAATGATCAACTCGATACTCCCTAGCCCCCAACAGCCTTTTTTTTCATAACACTTTAACCAGAGTGACGGGAGAGCGGCATTTCAGAAAACGTGCTTATCTCGGCGAGAAAAAGCGATTTCGGCAATAAAATTTAAAACGCGTGTAAAACATAAACCAAACGATGAAATTGGTTATTTCTTCATGTATAATGATCAACTCGATACTCCCTAGCCCCCAACAGCCTTTTTTTTCATAACACTTTAACCAGAGTGACGGGAGAGCGGCATTTCAGAAAACGTGCTTATCTCGGCGAGAAAAAGCGATTTCGGCAATAAAATTTAAAACGCGTGTAAAACATAAACCAAACGATGAAATTGGTTATTTCTTCATGTATAATGATCAACTCGATACTCCCTAGCCCCCAACAGCCTTTTTTTTCATAACACTTTAACCAGAGTGACGGGAGAGCGGCATTTCAGAAAACGTGCTTATCTCGGCGAGAAAAAGCGATTTCGGCAATAAAATTTAAAACGCGTGTAAAACATAAACCAAACGATGAAATTGGTTATTTCTTCATGTATAATGATCAACTCGATACTCCCTAGCCCCCAACAGCCTTTTTTTTCATAACACTTTAACCAGAGTGACGGGAGAGCGGCATTTCAGAAAACGTGCTTATCTCGGCGAGAAAAAGCGATTTCGGCAATAAAATTTAAAACGCGTGTAAAACATAAACCAAACGATGAAATTGGTTATTTCTTCATGTATAATGATCAACTCGATACTCCCTAGCCCCCAACAGCCTTTTTTTTCATAACACTTTAACCAGAGTGACGGGAGAGCGGCATTTCAGAAAACGTGCTTATCTCGGCGAGAAAAAGCGATTTCGGCAATAAAATTTAAAACGCGTGTAAAACATAAACCAAACGATGAAATTGGTTATTTCTTCATGTATAATGATCAACTCGATACTCCCTAGCCCCCAACAGCCTTTTTTTTCATAACACTTTAACCAGAGTGACGGGAGAGCGGCATTTCAGAAAACGTGCTTATCTCGGCGAGAAAAAGCGATTTCGGCAATAAAATTTAAAACGCGTGTAAAACATAAACCAAACGATGAAATTGGTTATTTCTTCATGTATAATGATCAACTCGATACTCCCTAGCCCCCAACAGCCTTTTTTTTCATAACACTTTAACCAGAGTGACGGGAGAGCGGCATTTCAGAAAACGTGCTTATCTCGGCGAGAAAAAGCGATTTCGGCAATAAAATTTAAAACGCGTGTAAAACATAAACCAAACGATGAAATTGGTTATTTCTTCATGTATAATGATCAACTCGATACTCCCTAGCCCCCAACAGCCTTTTTTTTCATAACACTTTAACCAGAGTGACGGGAGAGCGGCATTTCAGAAAACGTGCTTATCTCGGCGAGAAAAAGCGATTTCGGCAATAAAATTTAAAACGCGTGTAAAACATAAACCAAACGATGAAATTGGTTATTTCTTCATGTATAATGATCAACTCGATACTCCCTAGCCCCCAACAGCCTTTTTTTTCATAACACTTTAACCAGAGTGACGGGAGAGCGGCATTTCAGAAAACGTGCTTATCTCGGCGAGAAAAAGCGATTTCGGCAATAAAATTTAAAACGCGTGTAAAACATAAACCAAACGATGAAATTGGTTATTTCTTCATGTATAATGATCAACTCGATACTCCCTAGCCCCCAACAGCCTTTTTTTTCATAACACTTTAACCAGAGTGACGGGAGAGCGGCATTTCAGAAAACGTGCTTATCTCGGCGAGAAAAAGCGATTTCGGCAATAAAATTTAAAACGCGTGTAAAACATAAACCAAACGATGAAATTGGTTATTTCTTCATGTATAATGATCAACTCGATACTCCCTAGCCCCCAACAGCCTTTTTTTTCATAACACTTTAACCAGAGTGACGGGAGAGCGGCATTTCAGAAAACGTGCTTATCTCGGCGAGAAAAAGCGATTTCGGCAATAAAATTTAAAACGCGTGTAAAACATAAACCAAACGATGAAATTGGTTATTTCTTCATGTATAATGATCAACTCGATACTCCCTAGCCCCCAACAGCCTTTTTTTTCATAACACTTTAACCAGAGTGACGGGAGAGCGGCATTTCAGAAAACGTGCTTATCTCGGCGAGAAAAAGCGATTTCGGCAATAAAATTTAAAACGCGTGTAAAACATAAACCAAACGATGAAATTGGTTATTTCTTCATGTATAATGATCAACTCGATACTCCCTAGCCCCCAACAGCCTTTTTTTTCATAACACTTTAACCAGAGTGACGGGAGAGCGGCATTTCAGAAAACGTGCTTATCTCGGCGAGAAAAAGCGATTTCGGCAATAAAATTTAAAACGCGTGTAAAACATAAACCAAACGATGAAATTGGTTATTTCTTCATGTATAATGATCAACTCGATACTCCCTAGCCCCCAACAGCCTTTTTTTTCATAACACTTTAACCAGAGTGACGGGAGAGCGGCATTTCAGAAAACGTGCTTATCTCGGCGAGAAAAAGCGATTTCGGCAATAAAATTTAAAACGCGTGTAAAACATAAACCAAACGATGAAATTGGTTATTTCTTCATGTATAATGATCAACTCGATACTCCCTAGCCCCCAACAGCCTTTTTTTTCATAACACTTTAACCAGAGTGACGGGAGAGCGGCATTTCAGAAAACGTGCTTATCTCGGCGAGAAAAAGCGATTTCGGCAATAAAATTTAAAACGCGTGTAAAACATAAACCAAACGATGAAATTGGTTATTTCTTCATGTATAATGATCAACTCGATACTCCCTAGCCCCCAACAGCCTTTTTTTTCATAACACTTTAACCAGAGTGACGGGAGAGCGGCATTTCAGAAAACGTGCTTATCTCGGCGAGAAAAAGCGATTTCGGCAATAAAATTTAAAACGCGTGTAAAACATAAACCAAACGATGAAATTGGTTATTTCTTCATGTATAATGATCAACTCGATACTCCCTAGCCCCCAACAGCCTTTTTTTTCATAACACTTTAACCAGAGTGACGGGAGAGCGGCATTTCAGAAAACGTGCTTATCTCGGCGAGAAAAAGCGATTTCGGCAATAAAATTTAAAACGCGTGTAAAACATAAACCAAACGATGAAATTGGTTATTTCTTCATGTATAATGATCAACTCGATACTCCCTAGCCCCCAACAGCCTTTTTTTTCATAACACTTTAACCAGAGTGACGGGAGAGCGGCATTTCAGAAAACGTGCTTATCTCGGCGAGAAAAAGCGATTTCGGCAATAAAATTTAAAACGCGTGTAAAACATAAACCAAACGATGAAATTGGTTATTTCTTCATGTATAATGATCAACTCGATACTCCCTAGCCCCCAACAGCCTTTTTTTTCATAACACTTTAACCAGAGTGACGGGAGAGCGGCATTTCAGAAAACGTGCTTATCTCGGCGAGAAAAAGCGATTTCGGCAATAAAATTTAAAACGCGTGTAAAACATAAACCAAACGATGAAATTGGTTATTTCTTCATGTATAATGATCAACTCGATACTCCCTAGCCCCCAACAGCCTTTTTTTTCATAACACTTTAACCAGAGTGACGGGAGAGCGGCATTTCAGAAAACGTGCTTATCTCGGCGAGAAAAAGCGATTTCGGCAATAAAATTTAAAACGCGTGTAAAACATAAACCAAACGATGAAATTGGTTATTTCTTCATGTATAATGATCAACTCGATACTCCCTAGCCCCCAACAGCCTTTTTTTTCATAACACTTTAACCAGAGTGACGGGAGAGCGGCATTTCAGAAAACGTGCTTATCTCGGCGAGAAAAAGCGATTTCGGCAATAAAATTTAAAACGCGTGTAAAACATAAACCAAACGATGAAATTGGTTATTTCTTCATGTATAATGATCAACTCGATACTCCCTAGCCCCCAACAGCCTTTTTTTTCATAACACTTTAACCAGAGTGACGGGAGAGCGGCATTTCAGAAAACGTGCTTATCTCGGCGAGAAAAAGCGATTTCGGCAATAAAATTTAAAACGCGTGTAAAACATAAACCAAACGATGAAATTGGTTATTTCTTCATGTATAATGATCAACTCGATACTCCCTAGCCCCCAACAGCCTTTTTTTTCATAACACTTTAACCAGAGTGACGGGAGAGCGGCATTTCAGAAAACGTGCTTATCTCGGCGAGAAAAAGCGATTTCGGCAATAAAATTTAAAACGCGTGTAAAACATAAACCAAACGATGAAATTGGTTATTTCTTCACTGTATAATGATCAACTCGATACTCCCTAGCCCCCAACAGCCTTTTTTTTCATAACACTTTAACCAGAGTGACGGGAGAGCGGCATTTCAGAAAACGTGCTTATCTCGGCGAGAAAAAGCGATTTCGGCAATAAAATTTAAAACGCGTGTAAAACATAAACCAAACGATGAAATTGGTTATTTCTTCATGTATAATGATCAACTCGATACTCCCTAGCCCCCAACAGCCTTTTTTTTCATAACACTTTAACCAGAGTGACGGGAGAGCGGCATTTCAGAAAACGTGCTTATCTCGGCGAGAAAAAGCGATTTCGGCAATAAAATTTAAAACGCGTGTAAAACATAAACCAAACGATGAAATTGGTTATTTCTTCATGTATAATGATCAACTCGATACTCCCTAGCCCCCAACAGCCTTTTTTTTCATAACACTTTAACCAGAGTGACGGGAGAGCGGCATTTCAGAAAACGTGCTTATCTCGGCGAGAAAAAGCGATTTCGGCAATAAAATTTAAAACGCGTGTAAAACATAAACCAAACGATGAAATTGGTTATTTCTTCATGTATAATGATCAACTCGATACTCCCTAGCCCCCAACAGCCTTTTTTTTCATAACACTTTAACCAGAGTGACGGGAGAGCGGCATTTCAGAAAACGTGCTTATCTCGGCGAGAAAAAGCGATTTCGGCAATAAAATTTAAAACGCGTGTAAAACATAAACCAAACGATGAAATTGGTTATTTCTTCATGTATAATGATCAACTCGATACTCCCTAGCCCCCAACAGCCTTTTTTTTCATAACACTTTAACCAGAGTGACGGGAGAGCGGCATTTCAGAAAACGTGCTTATCTCGGCGAGAAAAAGCGATTTCGGCAATAAAATTTAAAACGCGTGTAAAACATAAACCAAACGATGAAATTGGTTATTTCTTCATGTATAATGATCAACTCGATACTCCCTAGCCCCCAACAGCCTTTTTTTTCATAACACTTTAACCAGAGTGACGGGAGAGCGGCATTTCAGAAAACGTGCTTATCTCGGCGAGAAAAAGCGATTTCGGCAATAAAATTTAAAACGCGTGTAAAACATAAACCAAACGATGAAATTGGTTATTTCTTCATGTATAATGATCAACTCGATACTCCCTAGCCCCCAACAGCCTTTTTTTTCATAACACTTTAACCAGAGTGACGGGAGAGCGGCATTTCAGAAAACGTGCTTATCTCGGCGAGAAAAAGCGATTTCGGCAATAAAATTTAAAACGCGTGTAAAACATAAACCAAACGATGAAATTGGTTATTTCTTCATGTATAATGATCAACTCGATACTCCCTAGCCCCCAACAGCCTTTTTTTTCATAACACTTTAACCAGAGTGACGGGAGAGCGGCATTTCAGAAAACGTGCTTATCTCGGCGAGAAAAAGCGATTTCGGCAATAAAATTTAAAACGCGTGTAAAACATAAACCAAACGATGAAATTGGTTATTTCTTCATGTATAATGATCAACTCGATACTCCCTAGCCCCCAACAGCCTTTTTTTTCATAACACTTTAACCAGAGTGACGGGAGAGCGGCATTTCAGAAAACGTGCTTATCTCGGCGAGAAAAAGCGATTTCGGCAATAAAATTTAAAACGCGTGTAAAACATAAACCAAACGATGAAATTGGTTATTTCTTCATGTATAATGATCAACTCGATACTCCCTAGCCCCCAACAGCCTTTTTTTTCATAACACTTTAACCAGAGTGACGGGAGAGCGGCATTTCAGAAAACGTGCTTATCTCGGCGAGAAAAAGCGATTTCGGCAATAAAATTTAAAACGCGTGTAAAACATAAACCAAACGATGAAATTGGTTATTTCTTCATGTATAATGATCAACTCGATACTCCCTAGCCCCCAACAGCCTTTTTTTTCATAACACTTTAACCAGAGTGACGGGAGAGCGGCATTTCAGAAAACGTGCTTATCTCGGCGAGAAAAAGCGATTTCGGCAATAAAATTTAAAACGCGTGTAAAACATAAACCAAACGATGAAATTGGTTATTTCTTCATGTATAATGATCAACTCGATACTCCCTAGCCCCCAACAGCCTTTTTTTTCATAACACTTTAACCAGAGTGACGGGAGAGCGGCATTTCAGAAAACGTGCTTATCTCGGCGAGAAAAAGCGATTTCGGCAATAAAATTTAAAACGCGTGTAAAACATAAACCAAACGATGAAATTGGTTATTTCTTCATGTATAATGATCAACTCGATACTCCCTAGCCCCCAACAGCCTTTTTTTTCATAACACTTTAACCAGAGTGACGGGAGAGCGGCATTTCAGAAAACGTGCTTATCTCGGCGAGAAAAAGCGATTTCGGCAATAAAATTTAAAACGCGTGTAAAACATAAACCAAACGATGAAATTGGTTATTTCTTCATGTATAATGATCAACTCGATACTCCCTAGCCCCCAACAGCCTTTTTTTTCATAACACTTTAACCAGAGTGACGGGAGAGCGGCATTTCAGAAAACGTGCTTATCTCGGCGAGAAAAAGCGATTTCGGCAATAAAATTTAAAACGCGTGTAAAACATAAACCAAACGATGAAATTGGTTATTTCTTCATGTATAATGATCAACTCGATACTCCCTAGCCCCCAACAGCCTTTTTTTTCATAACACTTTAACCAGAGTGACGGGAGAGCGGCATTTCAGAAAACGTGCTTATCTCGGCGAGAAAAAGCGATTTCGGCAATAAAATTTAAAACGCGTGTAAAACATAAACCAAACGATGAAATTGGTTATTTCTTCATGTATAATGATCAACTCGATACTCCCTAGCCCCCAACAGCCTTTTTTTTCATAACACTTTAACCAGAGTGACGGGAGAGCGGCATTTCAGAAAACGTGCTTATCTCGGCGAGAAAAAGCGATTTCGGCAATAAAATTTAAAACGCGTGTAAAACATAAACCAAACGATGAAATTGGTTATTTCTTCATGTATAATGATCAACTCGATACTCCCTAGCCCCCAACAGCCTTTTTTTTCATAACACTTTAACCAGAGTGACGGGAGAGCGGCATTTCAGAAAACGTGCTTATCTCGGCGAGAAAAAGCGATTTCGGCAATAAAATTTAAAACGCGTGTAAAACATAAACCAAACGATGAAATTGGTTATTTCTTCATGTATAATGATCAACTCGATACTCCCTAGCCCCCAACAGCCTTTTTTTTCATAACACTTTAACCAGAGTGACGGGAGAGCGGCATTTCAGAAAACGTGCTTATCTCGGCGAGAAAAAGCGATTTCGGCAATAAAATTTAAAACGCGTGTAAAACATAAACCAAACGATGAAATTGGTTATTTCTTCATGTATAATGATCAACTCGATACTCCCTAGCCCCCAACAGCCTTTTTTTTCATAACACTTTAACCAGAGTGACGGGAGAGCGGCATTTCAGAAAACGTGCTTATCTCGGCGAGAAAAAGCGATTTCGGCAATAAAATTTAAAACGCGTGTAAAACATAAACCAAACGATGAAATTGGTTATTTCTTCATGTATAATGATCAACTCGATACTCCCTAGCCCCCAACAGCCTTTTTTTTCATAACACTTTAACCAGAGTGACGGGAGAGCGGCATTTCAGAAAACGTGCTTATCTCGGCGAGAAAAAGCGATTTCGGCAATAAAATTTAAAACGCGTGTAAAACATAAACCAAACGATGAAATTGGTTATTTCTTCACGTATAATGATCAACTCGATACTCCCTAGCCCCCAACAGCCTTTTTTTTCATAACACTTTAACCAGAGTGACGGGAGAGCGGCATTTCAGAAAACGTGCTTATCTCGGCGAGAAAAAGCGATTTCGGCAATAAAATTTAAAACGCGTGTAAAACATAAACCAAACGATGAAATTGGTTATTTCTTCATGTATAATGATCAACTCGATACTCCCTAGCCCCCAACAGCCTTTTTTTTCATAACACTTTAACCAGAGTGACGGGAGAGCGGCATTTCAGAAAACGTGCTTATCTCGGCGAGAAAAAGCGATTTCGGCAATAAAATTTAAAACGCGTGTAAAACATAAACCAAACGATGAAATTGGTTATTTCTTCATGTATAATGATCAACTCGATACTCCCTAGCCCCCAACAGCCTTTTTTTTCATAACACTTTAACCAGAGTGACGGGAGAGCGGCATTTCAGAAAACGTGCTTATCTCGGCGAGAAAAAGCGATTTCGGCAATAAAATTTAAAACGCGTGTAAAACATAAACCAAACGATGAAATTGGTTATTTCTTCACGTATAATGATCAACTCGATACTCCCTAGACCCCAACAGCCTTTTTTTTCATAACACTTTAACCAGAGTGACGGGAGAGCGGCATTTCAGAAAACGTGCTTATCTCGGCGAGAAAAAGCGATTTCGGCAATAAAATTTAAAACGCGTGTAAAACATAAACCAAACGATGAAATTGGTTATTTCTTCATGTATAATGATCAACTCGATACTCCCTAGCCCCCAACAGCCTTTTTTTTCATAACACTTTAACCAGAGTGACGGGAGAGCGGCATTTCAGAAAACGTGCTTATCTCGGCGAGAAAAAGCGATTTCGGCAATAAAATTTAAAACGCGTGTAAAACATAAACCAAACGATGAAATTGGTTATTTCTTCATGTATAATGATCAACTCGATACTCCCTAGCCCCCAACAGCCTTTTTTTTCATAACACTTTAACCAGAGTGACGGGAGAGCGGCATTTCAGAAAACGTGCTTATCTCGGCGAGAAAAAGCGATTTCGGCAATAAAATTTAAAACGCGTGTAAAACATAAACCAAACGATGAAATTGGTTATTTCTTCATGTATAATGATCAACTCGATACTCCCTAGCCCCCAACAGCCTTTTTTTTCATAACACTTTAACCAGAGTGACGGGAGAGCGGCATTTCAGAAAACGTGCTTATCTCGGCGAGAAAAAGCGATTTCGGCAATAAAATTTAAAACGCGTGTAAAACATAAACCAAACGATGAAATTGGTTATTTCTTCATGTATAATGATCAACTCGATACGCCCTAGCCCCCAACAGCCTTTTTTTTCATAACACTTTAACCAGAGTGACGGGAGAGCGGCATTTCAGAAAACGTGCTTATCTCGGCGAGAAAAAGCGATTTCGGCAATAAAATTAAAAACGCGTGTAAAACATAAACCAAACGATGAAATTGGTTATTTCTTCATGTATAATGATCAACTCGATACTCCCTAGCCCCCAACAGCCTTTTTTTTCATAACACTTTAACCAGAGTGACGGGAGAGCGGCATTTCAGAAAACGTGCTTATCTCGGCGAGAAAAAGCGATTTCGGCAATAAAATTTAAAACGCGTGTAAAACATAAACCAAACGATGAAATTGGTTATTTCTTCATGTATAATGATCAACTCGATACTCCCTAGCCCCCAACAGCCTTTTTTTTCATAACACTTTAACCAGAGTGACGGGAGAGCGGCATTTCAGAAAACGTGCTTATCTCGGCGAGAAAAAGCGATTTCGGCAATAAAATTTAAAACGCGTGTAAAACATAAACCAAACGATGAAATTGGTTATTTCTTCATGTATAATGATCAACTCGATACTCCCTAGCCCCCAACAGCCTTTTTTTTCATAACACTTTAACCAGAGTGACGGGAGAGCGGCATTTCAGAAAACGTGCTTATCTCGGCGAGAAAAAGCGATTTCGGCAATAAAATTTAAAACGCGTGTAAAACATAAACCAAACGATGAAATTGGTTATTTCTTCATGTATAATGATCAACTCGATACTCCCTAGCCCCCAACAGCCTTTTTTTTCATAACACTTTAACCAGAGTGACGGGAGAGCGGCATTTCAGAAAACGTGCTTATCTCGGCGAGAAAAAGCGATTTCGGCAATAAAATTTAAAACGCGTGTAAAACATAAACCAAACGATGAAATTGGTTATTTCTTCATGTATAATGATCAACTCGATACTCCCTAGCCCCCAACAGCCTTTTTTTTCATAACACTTTAACCAGAGTGACGGGAGAGCGGCATTTCAGAAAACGTGCTTATCTCGGCGAGAAAAAGCGATTTCGGCAATAAAATTTAAAACGCGTGTAAAACATAAACCAAACGATGAAATTGGTTATTTCTTCATGTATAATGATCAACTCGATACTCCCTAGCCCCCAACAGCCTTTTTTTTCATAACACTTTAACCAGAGTGACGGGAGAGCGGCATTTCAGAAAACGTGCTTATCTCGGCGAGAAAAAGCGATTTCGGCAATAAAATTTAAAACGCGTGTAAAACATAAACCAAACGATGAAATTGGTTATTTCTTCATGTATAATGATCAACTCGATACTCCCTAGCCCCCAACAGCCTTTTTTTTCATAACACTTTAACCAGAGTGACGGGAGAGCGGCATTTCAGAAAACGTGCTTATCTCGGCGAGAAAAAGCGATTTCGGCAATAAAATTTAAAACGCGTGTAAAACATAAACCAAACGATGAAATTGGTTATTTCTTCATGTATAATGATCAACTCGATACTCCCTAGCCCCCAACAGCCTTTTTTTTCATAACACTTTAACCAGAGTGACGGGAGAGCGGCATTTCAGAAAACGTGCTTATCTCGGCGAGAAAAAGCGATTTCGGCAATAAAATTTAAAACGCGTGTAAAACATAAACCAAACGATGAAATTGGTTATTTCTTCATGTATAATGATCAACTCGATACTCCCTAGCCCCCAACAGCCTTTTTTTTCATAACACTTTAACCAGAGTGACGGGAGAGCGGCATTTCAGAAAACGTGCTTATCTCGGCGAGAAAAAGCGATTTCGGCAATAAAATTTAAAACGCGTGTAAAACATAAACCAAACGATGAAATTGGTTATTTCTTCATGTATAATGATCAACTCGATACTCCCTAGCCCCCAACAGCCTTTTTTTTCATAACACTTTAACCAGAGTGACGGGAGAGCGGCATTTCAGAAAACGTGCTTATCTCGGCGAGAAAAAGCGATTTCGGCAATAAAATTTAAAACGCGTGTAAAACATAAACCAAACGATGAAATTGGTTATTTCTTCATGTATAATGATCAACTCGATACTCCCTAGCCCCCAACAGCCTTTTTTTTCATAACACTTTAACCAGAGTGACGGGAGAGCGGCATTTCAGAAAACGTGCTTATCTCGGCGAGAAAAAGCGATTTCGGCAATAAAATTTAAAACGCGTGTAAAACATAAACCAAACGATGAAATTGGTTATTTCTTCATGTATAATGATCAACTCGATACTCCCTAGCCCCCAACAGCCTTTTTTTTCATAACACTTTAACCAGAGTGACGGGAGAGCGGCATTTCAGAAAACGTGCTTATCTCGGCGAGAAAAAGCGATTTCGGCAATAAAATTTAAAACGCGTGTAAAACATAAACCAAACGATGAAATTGGTTATTTCTTCATGTATAATGATCAACTCGATACTCCCTAGCCCCCAACAGCCTTTTTTTTCATAACACTTTAACCAGAGTGACGGGAGAGCGGCATTTCAGAAAACGTGCTTATCTCGGCGAGAAAAAGCGATTTCGGCAATAAAATTTAAAACGCGTGTAAAACATAAACCAAACGATGAAATTGGTTATTTCTTCATGTATAATGATCAACTCGATACTCCCTAGCCCCCAACAGCCTTTTTTTTCATAACACTTTAACCAGAGTGACGGGAGAGCGGCATTTCAGAAAACGTGCTTATCTCGGCGAGAAAAAGCGATTTCGGCAATAAAATTTAAAACGCGTGTAAAACATAAACCAAACGATGAAATTGGTTATTTCTTCATGTATAATGATCAACTCGATACTCCCTAGCCCCCAACAGCCTTTTTTTTCATAACACTTTAACCAGAGTGACGGGAGAGCGGCATTTCAGAAAACGTGCTTATCTCGGCGAGAAAAAGCGATTTCGGCAATAAAATTTAAAACGCGTGTAAAACATAAACCAAACGATGAAATTGGTTATTTCTTCATGTATAATGATCAACTCGATACTCCCTAGCCCCCAACAGCCTTTTTTTTCATAACACTTTAACCAGAGTGACGGGAGAGCGGCATTTCAGAAAACGTGCTTATCTCGGCGAGAAAAAGCGATTTCGGCAATAAAATTTAAAACGCGTGTAAAACATAAACCAAACGATGAAATTGGTTATTTCTTCATGTATAATGATCAACTCGATACTCCCTAGCCCCCAACAGCCTTTTTTTTCATAACACTTTAACCAGAGTGACGGGAGAGCGGCATTTCAGAAAACGTGCTTATCTCGGCGAGAAAAAGCGATTTCGGCAATAAAATTTAAAACGCGTGTAAAACATAAACCAAACGATGAAATTGGTTATTTCTTCATGTATAATGATCAACTCGATACTCCCTAGCCCCCAACAGCCTTTTTTTTCATAACACTTTAACCAGAGTGACGGGAGAGCGGCATTTCAGAAAACGTGCTTATCTCGGCGAGAAAAAGCGATTTCGGCAATAAAATTTAAAACGCGTGTAAAACATAAACCAAACGATGAAATTGGTTATTTCTTCATGTATAATGATCAACTCGATACTCCCTAGCCCCCAACAGCCTTTTTTTTCATAACACTTTAACCAGAGTGACGGGAGAGCGGCATTTCAGAAAACGTGCTTATCTCGGCGAGAAAAAGCGATTTCGGCAATAAAATTTAAAACGCGTGTAAAACATAAACCAAACGATGAAATTGGTTATTTCTTCATGTATAATGATCAACTCGATACTCCCTAGCCCCCAACAGCCTTTTTTTTCATAACACTTTAACCAGAGTGACGGGAGAGCGGCATTTCAGAAAACGTGCTTATCTCGGCGAGAAAAAGCGATTTCGGCAATAAAATTTAAAACGCGTGTAAAACATAAACCAAACGATGAAATTGGTTATTTCTTCATGTATAATGATCAACTCGATACTCCCTAGCCCCCAACAGCCTTTTTTTTCATAACACTTTAACCAGAGTGACGGGAGAGCGGCATTTCAGAAAACGTGCTTATCTCGGCGAGAAAAAGCGATTTCGGCAATAAAATTTAAAACGCGTGTAAAACATAAACCAAACGATGAAATTGGTTATTTCTTCATGTATAATGATCAACTCGATACTCCCTAGCCCCCAACAGCCTTTTTTTTCATAACACTTTAACCAGAGTGACGGGAGAGCGGCATTTCAGAAAACGTGCTTATCTCGGCGAGAAAAAGCGATTTCGGCAATAAAATTTAAAACGCGTGTAAAACATAAACCAAACGATGAAATTGGTTATTTCTTCATGTATAATGATCAACTCGATACTCCCTAGCCCCCAACAGCCTTTTTTTTCATAACACTTTAACCAGAGTGACGGGAGAGCGGCATTTCAGAAAACGTGCTTATCTCGGCGAGAAAAAGCGATTTCGGCAATAAAATTTAAAACGCGTGTAAAACATAAACCAAACGATGAAATTGGTTATTTCTTCATGTATAATGATCAACTCGATACTCCCTAGCCCCCAACAGCCTTTTTTTTCATAACACTTTAACCAGAGTGACGGGAGAGCGGCATTTCAGAAAACGTGCTTATCTCGGCGAGAAAAAGCGATTTCGGCAATAAAATTTAAAACGCGTGTAAAACATAAACCAAACGATGAAATTGGTTATTTCTTCATGTATAATGATCAACTCGATACTCCCTAGCCCCCAACAGCCTTTTTTTTCATAACACTTTAACCAGAGTGACGGGAGAGCGGCATTTCAGAAAACGTGCTTATCTCGGCGAGAAAAAGCGATTTCGGCAATAAAATTTAAAACGCGTGTAAAACATAAACCAAACGATGAAATTGGTTATTTCTTCATGTATAATGATCAACTCGATACTCCCTAGCCCCCAACAGCCTTTTTTTTCATAACACTTTAACCAGAGTGACGGGAGAGCGGCATTTCAGAAAACGTGCTTATCTCGGCGAGAAAAAGCGATTTCGGCAATAAAATTTAAAACGCGTGTAAAACATAAACCAAACGATGAAATTGGTTATTTCTTCATGTATAATGATCAACTCGATACTCCCTAGCCCCCAACAGCCTTTTTTTTCATAACACTTTAACCAGAGTGACGGGAGAGCGGCATTTCAGAAAACGTGCTTATCTCGGCGAGAAAAAGCGATTTCGGCAATAAAATTTAAAACGCGTGTAAAACATAAACCAAACGATGAAATTGGTTATTTCTTCATGTATAATGATCAACTCGATACTCCCTAGCCCCC
>NW_028232200.1:97500-105035 GCF_054491065.1 Syngnathus leptorhynchus | reverse complement strand
AAGTGTAAAAAGAACCGGGCTGGATAAAAAAAGAACCGGGCTGGTTCAAAAAAGAACCGGGCAACCCGTTAAAATTGCTTAGCCGAGGTCCTGGAAGCCTAACACGGCGTGATCTTGTGCAAAAAGCCGCTCCCGAGCTCCAGCTGGAAGTGTAAAAAGAACCGGGCTGGATAAAAAAAGAACCGGGCTGGTTCAAAAAAGAACCGGGCAACCCGTTAAAATTGCTTAGCCGAGGTCCTGGAAGCCTAACACGGCGTGATCTTGTGCAAAAAGCCGCTCCCGAGCTCCAGCTGGAAGTGTAAAAAGAACCGGGCTGGATAAAAAAAGAACCGGGCTGGATCAAAAAAGAACCGGGCGACCCGTTAAAATTGCTTAGCCGAGGTCCTGGAAGCCTAACACGGCGTGATCTTGTGCAAAAAGCCGCTCCCGAGCTCCAGCTGGAAGTGTAAAAAGAACCAGGCTGGATTAAAAAAAAGAACCGGGCTGGATCAAAAAAGAACCGGGCGACCCGTTAAAATTGCTTAGCCGAGGTCCTGGAAGCCTAACACGGCGTGTTCTTGTGCAAAAAGCCGCTCCCGAGCTCCAGCTGGAAGTGTAAAAAGAACCAGGCTGGATAAAAAAAAAGAACCGGGCTGGATCAAAAAAGAACCGGGCGACCCGTTAAAATTGCTTAGCCGAGGTCCTGGAAGCCTAACACGGCGTGTTCTTGTGCAAAAAGCCGCTCCCGAGCTCCAGCTGGAAGTGTAAAAAGAACCAGGCTGGATAAAAAAAAGAACCGGGCTGGATCAAAAAAGAACCGGGCGACCCGTTAAAATTGCTTAGCCGAGGTCCTGGAAGCCTAACACGGCGTGTTCTTGTGCAAAAAGCCGCTCCCGAGCTCCAGCTGGAAGTGTAAAAAGAACCAGGCTGGATAAAAAAAAGAACCGGGCTGGATCAAAAAAGAACCGGGCGACCCGTTAAAATTGCTTAGCCGAGGTCCTGGAAGCCTAACACGGCGTGTTCTTGTGCAAAAAGCCGCTCCCGAGCTCCAGCTGGAAGTGTAAAAAGAACCAGGCTGGATAAAAAAAAGAACCGGGCTGGATCAAAAAAGAACCGGGCGACCCGTTAAAATTGCTTAGCCGAGGTCCTGGAAGCCTAACACGGCGTGTTCTTGTGCAAAAAGCCGCTCCCGAGCTCCAGCTGGAAGTGTAAAAAGAACCGGGCTGGATAAAAAAAGAACCGGGCTGGTTCAAAAAAGAACCGGGCAACCCGTTAAAATTGCTTAGCCGAGGTCCTGGAAGCCTAACACGGCGTGATCTTGTGCAAAAAGCCGCTCCCGAGCTCCAGCTGGAAGTGTAAAAAGAACCAGGCTGGATAAAAAAAAGAACCGGGCTGGATCAAAAAAGAACCGGGCGACCCGTTAAAATTGCTTAGCCGAAGTCCTGGAAGCCTAACACGGCGTGATCTTGTGCAAAAAGCCGCTCCCGAGCTCCAGCTGGAAGTGTAAAAAGAACCAGGCTGGATAAAAAAAGAACCGGGCTGGATCAAAAAAGAACCGGGCGACCCGTTAAAATTGCTTAGCCGAGGTCCTGGAAGCCTAACCCGGCGTGATCTTGCCCGAAATTCGGCCTCTATACTTCCATTTTAGGTACCAGGCGCTCATAGTGTGTTGGTCCCACTAGTCAGTGTACTGGTCCCACTCGCTAGTGTACTGGTCCCCCTAGTCAGTGTACTCATCCAGTTACCCCCCGTTTTCCAAAACACCATCGGCACGTATAAGGGGGGGACTCCTGAGAGAGATGAGGTATATGCCAGCGCAACACCAATCCGCTCCGCGCTGGTTCCCATGTCGGCTACGGATGAATAAAACCAGCCTGTCCCCCCTGGAGCTCACGAGACACGGAATTTTTTCTAAGTGCCAACGGCTCTTCCGAGCAAACGTGTCCGCTCCGGCTGGTTCCCCCGTCGGCCTCGAATGACGAAAAATGCCGGTCTCCGCCCGGAGCTCATGACAAACGAAAAATTTTCTAAGTGCCAACGGCACTAGCGAGCGAATGTGTCCGCTCGGCGCTGGTTCCCGGGTCGAACCCGGAAGACGAAAAACGCCGGTCTCCGCCCGGAGCTCATGACAAACGAAAAATCTTCTAAGTGCCAACGGCACTAGCGAGCGAATGTGTCCGCTCGGCGCTGGTTCCCGGGTCGAACCCGGAAGACGAAAAACGCCGGTCCTCGCCCGGAGCTCATGACAAACGAAAAATTTTCTAAGTGCCAACGGCACTTGCGAGCGAATGTGTCCGCTCGGCGCTGGTTCCCGGGTCGAACCCGGAAGACGAAAAACGCCGGTCTCCGCCCGGAGCTCATGACAAACGAAAAATTTTCTAAGTGCCAACGGCACTAGCGAGCGAATGTGTCCGCTCGGCGCTGGTTCCCGGGTCGAACCCGGAAGACGAAAAACGCCGCTCTCCGCCCGGAGCTCATGACAAACGAAAAATTTTCTAAGTGCCAACGGCACTAGCGAGCGAATGTGTCCGCTCGGCGCTGGTTCCCGGGTCGAACCCGGAAGACGAAAAACGCCGGTCCTCGCCCGGAGCTCATGACAAACGAAAAATTTTCTAAGTGCCAACGGCACTAGCGAGCGAATGTGTCCGCTCGGCGCTGGTTCCCGGGTCGAACCCGGAAGACGAAAAACGCCGGTCTCCGCCCGGAGCTCATGACAAACGAAAAATTTTCTAAGTGCCAACGGCACTAGCGAGCGAATGTGTCCGCTCGGCGCTGGTTCCCGGGTCGGACCCGGAAGACGAAAAACGCCGGTCTCCGCCCGGAGCTCATGACAAACGAAAAATTTTCTAAGTGCCAACGGCACTAGCGAGCGAATGTGTCCGCTCGGCGCTGGTTCCCGGGTCGAACCCGGAAGACGAAAAACGCCGGTCTCCGCCCGGAGCTCATGACAAACGAAAAATTTTCTAAGTGCCAACGGCACTAGCGAGCGAATGTGTCCGCTCGGCGCTGGTTCCCGGGTCGAACCCGGAAGACGAAAAACGCCGGTCTCCGCCCGGAGCTCATGACAAACGAAAAATTTTCTAAGTGCCAACGGCACTAGCGAGCGAATGTGTCCGCTCGGCGCTGGTTCCCGGGTCGGACCCGGAAGACGAAAAACGCCGGTCCTCGCCTGGAGGTCCCAGCAAAATCGGCGAAAAAACGACTAAGTGTCAACTTTCGAAAAAACGGCTAAGTGTCGACTTTCGAAAAAACGGCTAAGTGTCAACTTTCGAAAAAACGGCTAAGTGTCAACTTTCGAAAAAACGACTAAGTGCCCACGGCTCTGCGGGGCTTGTGAGTCCGCCCCGCGCCGGTTCGGCGGTCGGCCTCAAAAAGCGAAAAATCAGCCTCTCTCCCTGGAGCTCACCAAAAATTTGTCGAAATTTTTCTAAGTTCTCCTCGAGGTACCAGGGGGTGAGGTACCCGGGCTAAGGTGCAGTACCTTTTTTGGTCTTCAGGTGCGCCAGAGTACAATGAAATGGTCCCAGTAGTCAGTGTACTCATCGACTTTCCCCCCGTTTTCCAAAGCACCCCGTTTACGAGTATGGAGGAGATGGTGCTGGTCTCCCCACGGCGTCGGACACGCCGTCCTCGACAGCACAAGGTCGGATAGAAGACCTGAAAAGCGCCGTGGCACGCGCTGGAGGTGTCACTGTGGCGAAAAAGTGACTAAGTGTCAACTTTCGAAAAAACGGCTAAGTGTCAACTTTCGAAAAAACGGCTAAGTGTCAACTTTCGAAAAAACGGCTAAGTGTCAACTTTCGAAAAAACGACTAAGTGTCGCCTCTCTGAAAAAACGGCAAAGTGTCAACTTTCGAAAAAACGACTAAGTGTCAACTTTCGAAAAAACGACTAAGTGTCACCTCTCTGAAAAAATGGCAAAGTGTCAACTGCGAATGTGGTGGTGCATGGAAGGAAGTGGAGGACGGCCGCCTCCTTAAACACAGGCCGAAGAGGAGCGTCAGGGCCGGCTCCTTAAACACGGACCGAGTGTCGCCCTTAACACAGACCAAGCGGAGGACGGCCGCCTCCCTAAATACAGGCCGAACCGGAGCGCGAGGGCCGCTCCTTAAACACGGACCGAGTGTCGCCCTTAACACAGACCAAGGGGAGGACGGCCGCCTCCTTAAACACAGGCCGGAGAGGAGCGTCAGGGCCAGGCTCCTCAAACATGGACCGAGTGTCGCCCTTAACACAGACCAAGGGGAGGACGGCCGCCTCCTTAAACACAGGCCGGAGAGGAGCGTCAGGGCCAGGCTCCTCAAACATGGACAGAGTGTCGCCCTTAACACAGACCAAGGGGAGGACGGCCGCCTCCTTAAACACAGGCCGGAGAGGAGCGTCAGGGCCAGGCTCCTCAAACATGGACCGAGTGTCGCCCTTAACACAGACCAAGGGGAGGACGGCCGCCTCCTTAAACACAGGCCGGAGAGGAGCGTCAGGGCCAGGCTCCTCAAACATGGACCGAGTGTCGCCCTTAACACAGACCAAGGGGAGGACGGCCGCCTCCTTAAACACAGGCCGGAGAGGAGCGTCAGGGCCAGGCTCCTCAAACATGGACAGAGTGTCGCCCTTAACACAGACCAAGGGGAGGACGGCCGCCTCCTTAAACACAGGCCGGAGAGGAGCGTCAGGGCCAGGCTCCTCAAACATGGACCGAGTGTCGCCCTTAACACAGACCAAGGGGAGGACGGCCGCCTCCTTAAACACAGGCCGGAGAGGAGCGTCAGGGCCAGGCTCCTCAAACATGGACAGAGTGTCGCCCTTAACACAGACCAAGGGGAGGACGGCCGCCTCCCTAAACACAGGCCGGAGAGGAGCGTCAGGGCCAGGCTCCTCAAACATGGACCGAGTGTCGCCCTTAACACAGACCAAGGGGAGGACGGCCGCCTCCTTAAACACAGGCCGGAGAGGAGCGTCAGGGCCAGGCTCCTCAAACATGGACCGAGTGTCGCCCTTAACACAGACCAAGGGGAGGACGGCCGCCTCCTTAAACACAGGCCGGAGAGGAGCGTCAGGGCCAGGCTCCTCAAACATGGACCGAGTGTCGCCCTTAACACAGACCAAGCGGAGGACGGCCGCCTCCCTAAATACAGGCCGAACCGGAGCGCGAGTGTCGCTCCTTAAACACGGACCGAGTGGAGGACGGCCGCCTCCTTAAACACAGGCCGAACAAAATGACACAAAGTGTCAACTGCGAATGTTGTCCATCCAAGGAAGGAGCGTGATGCCCGGCCGGCTCCTTAAACACAGGCCGAGAGTCGCCCCGGACGGTCCGCCTCGCGGCGCCCGTCTGCTCGGATAAAATGACACAAAGTGTCAACTACGAATGTTGTCCATCCAAGGAGGGAGCGTGATGCCCGGCCGGCTCCGAAAACACAGGCCGAGAGTCGCCCCGGACGGTCCGCCTCGCGGCGCCCGTCTGCTCGGATAAAATGACACAAAGTGTCAACTGCGAATGTTGTCCATCCAAGGAAGGAGCGTGATGCCCGGCCGGCTCCTTAAACACAGGCCGAGAGTCGCCCCGGACGGTCCGCCTCGCGGCGCCCGCCCGCTCGGATAAAATGACACAAAGTGTCAACTACGAATGTTGTCCATCCAAGGAAGGAGCGTGATGCCCGGCCGGCTCCTTAAACACAGGCCGAGAGTCGCCCCGGACGGTCGCCTCGCGGCGCCCGTCTGCTCGGATAAAATGACACAAAGTGTCAACTACGAATGTTGTCCATCCAAGGAGGGAGCGTGATGCCCGGCCGGCTCCGAAAACACAGGCCGAGAGTCGCCCCGGACGGTCCGCCTCGCGGCGCCCGTCTGCTCGGATAAAATGACACAAAGTGTCAACTGCGAATGTTGTCCATCCAAGGAAGGAGCGTGATGCCCGGCCGGCTCCTTAAACACAGGCCGAGAGTCGCCCCGGACGGTCCGCCTCGCGGCGCCCGTCTGCTCGGATAAAATGACACAAAGTGTCAACTACGAATGTTGTCCATCCAAGGAGGGAGCGTGATGCCCGGCCGGCTCCGAAAACACAGGCCGAGAGTCGCCCCGGACGGTCCGCCTCGCGGCGCCCGTCTGCTCGGATAAAATGACACAAAGTGTCAACTGCGAATGTTGTCCATCCAAGGAGGGAGCGTGATGCCCGGCCGGCTCCGAAAACACAGGCCGAGAGTCGCCCCGGACGGTCCGCCTCGCGGCGCCCGTCTGCTCGGATAAAATGACACAAAGTGTCAACTACGAATGTTGTCCATCCAAGGAGGGAGCGTGAGGCCCGGCCGGCTCCGAAAACACAGGCCGAGAGTCGCCCCGGACGGTCCGCCTCTCGAGGCGCCCGCCCGCTCGGATAAAATGACACAAAGTGTCAACTACGAATGTTGTCCATCCAAGGAGGGAGCGTGATGCCCGGCCGGCTCCGAAAACACAGGCCGAGATTCGACCCCGGACGGGCCGTCTTCTCCCGGCTCCCGCCCGCGTACGCCCCCCATCCCCGGTCGCCCGTCTGCTCCCGGCGGGCCTCCGAGTACCCCCTCACCCAACTGACCGACTGGCACTCATGACCCGCCTTGGTAGGGCCTCCATCGGCCTCGGCTCGTCCGACGTCGGGTGGACGGTTCCTACCCACTGCGGGTCGCACTCTAGCGCCCCGGCCGCCGCGTGAGCGTGCGCTCCCCGCGCCGCCCCGCAGGCCCCGGCGCGACCGTACTGCGGTGAGACCGAGACGACCCGGTTTGGCATCCATCCCACCTAGCCACGATCCACGGAGGCCGAGCGAGCGGCTGAGTGTCGGGCGCCGCGCGTGCGAGCGTCCGCCGGCCGCGCCGGTCCTTCCGCGAATGTCGTTTCTCAAACCCTCCGGCTTGATAGCGGCGGCACCACGGGAAGCCGTCCACACACACCGTCCGACCTCTATCCGAAAAGCCTTCCCGACCAACCGCGGTCGCGGGGGCGTCTGTCGCTCCGCATCGGGGGGGCGTATGGCTTCCGCGCTACGCGCTGCGGGCTCGGGGGGGCCGCAACGGCTGAGTCTGACTCGGCCGGGGCGCAGCTTCCCTCCCGGCAGTCAGCAATAGTGCCGATCGCGCCTGCCACCAGCCCCCTCCCCGACGGGTTCGTCGGCGCCGGCTGGCCGCCGTCCGCCTTCGTTCCCCGAGGGTTCCCAACCAGCGCCGATCCAACTCCGCATCCTGGCCGCACGCAGTGCGTGCCTCGCGCGGGTAAGTCGCCGGCGCAGCGCCGCAGCTCCCGACCCCCGCGTACGGGAATAGTTGAGGGCCTCAGCGGGCCGCACCGACCGAGTCCGACTCGGGCCGGGGCGCAGATTCCCGCTTGGGTGACCGAACGTTCTCTGCTCGGGCCGGAGGGCCGACGCCCTTCCCCCCCGTAGTCCCCCACGGACCGCCTCCGAGGCCACTTCGCACGGCTCATCCTCGGCTCCCTACCAATGCTTAATCGATGGGGCCGCCCGGCCGGATTCGCGCCCCCCTGTCCACCGCGAGTCTCCCCAGACTAACCCGAGTTACCGCCCA